>NC_053393.1:110084900-110384900 GCF_905171765.1 Bufo bufo | reverse complement strand
TCCGTAAAACACATACGGACGTCTGAATGGAGCCTTACGGGGGGGGGGGGGATGATCAATGACGGGGGGGGGGGGGTGTGATCACCCCCATATAGACTCCCCGATCACCCCCCTGTCATTGATCACCCCCCTGTAAGGCTCCATTCAGACATTTTTTTGGCCCAAGTTAGCGGAAATTATTATTTTTTTTTTTTTTCCTTTTCTTACAAAGTCTCATATTCCACTAACTTGTGTCAAAAAATAAAATCTCACATGAACTCACCATACCCCTCACGGAATCCAAATGCGTAAATTTTTTTAGATATTTATATTAGAGTTGTTGCGATACCAAATTTTTGATTCGGTTTCGATACCATGAAAAAGTATTGCGATACTCGATACCATTCGATACCACGCGAAAAAAATAAACAAAAAAAGCCACGTGCATTCCTCATTTTTAAAAATGGCGAATCGCGCAGTTTTTATTTTATTTTTTCTGTTCCGGCATTCACCACCTAGATTTTTTTTTTATATTTTAATAGTTTGGACTTTTCTGACGTGGCGATGTAATATGTTTATTTATATATTTTATATGTGAAATTGGGAAAAGGGGGGTGATTTATACTTCATATTTTAGTGTTTTTTTTTTTTTCACTTTTTATTTAATAACTATTTCCCCCCTTAGGGGCTAGAACCTGGGATCTTTCATCCCTTTTCCTATTCACCCTGATAGATCTCTATCAGGGTGAATAGGACTCCACACTGTCCCTGCTGCTCTGTGCTTTGTGCACACAGCATCAGGGATGTTACCATGGCAACCAGGGCTTCCTGGCTGCCATGGTAACCGATCGGAGCCCCAGGCTTACACAGCTGGGGCTCCGATCAGAAGCTGCCACTGCACCACCAATGAGGGGGAAGGGAGAGGACCCTGTGGCCACTGCCACCAATGATTTTAATACTGGAGGGTTGAGAGGGGCCGGCGCACTGTGCCACCAATGATTTTAATGGGATGGGGGGATTGAGGGGGGGGGGGCACACTGCACCACCAATGATTTTACCCCTTTATACAGGAGGCGGGTACTAGCAGATCAGCGGCAGTTAACTGCCGCTGATCGCAGCTCCCTGTCAGGGGCAGGGTGCCGGCAATGCGATTCTGCTGCCGGCACCCGCCTCCTGTATGTGTTAAAGACTGACTACTGTATATACTGCACACTGTATTGGGGGAGCACACTGTGTTCCCACATACTGCTCCTCCAATACAGTGTGCTGCCACATACTGCTCCCCTAAATTACAGTGTGCTGCCACAAGGCTCGGCGCAGGCGCAGTAGGAGCCGAAGGTAGCAGAAAATTCCGGGCTACTGCGCAGGCGCGAAGCCGGAATTTTCTGCTACCCTTGGCGCGTTCACGCTATGCGTGAATCCTCCGCGCCTGCGCCGACAAACCCCCGGCACAGCCAATGAAAGGCCGAGGTGAGAGACACACCGGAAGTGACGTGGGTAGCAAAATATTCCGGGTAGCAGAAAATTCCGGAACACCAGCGATGGGCGGTCCACAAATTGCGGAATGCACACTGCCGGCGTCCGTGTTTTGCGGATCCGCAAAACACTTACGGACGTGTGAATGGACCCTCATAGTAAAATTATTAAAGGTTACGTTTTATCTTTATGTATATTCTAATGGATTGCCTTCCTTGTACAATGTTATAATATACTTTCTAAGTATATTATAGTGCATTTGTATTGTGCGGAAGTTGTGTGCGGTTCTGCTGCGATACTGCAGGTATATAGAGGGACAAGCGTTATTGGAGCAAATAATTTCTACTGGTGTGATATACCAGTCGCCCCCCAAAAAACTGATTGAAGCGGGGTGTTATATACCAATATACTTTCTTTATAGTGCATTTGGTTACTGTATAGTGCATTTGCGCATGCGCTTACTGTACGTGAAAATTATATTGCCGATATTTCGCTTTGAAAAAAATAATGAATGGAGATCGCAAATTGGAATAATACATCTGGTATGTCACTGTCCATGTTGTGGGACTATTTGCGCACTTCTAGTAATTATTTCTTGGCTGCAAATATGAGCTGAAAGTTTTTCAGGTTCGCCTGCCATTAAAATGAATGGGACCCGCCGCGAACTTGCGGTTCGCGAACATTTGATCGCGCACCGTCCCGGCACATGTTTGTCCATCACTAATTATTATCACAGGGATCGCAGGTCAGTGAATGTAACGGAGCATTAGATTGCATAGGAAGGGGGAATATAAATGTAATTTTAACTCCTAAGACTCCTGTGCCCACCCTTCTGTCTCCCAGGGAAGCACGGGAGGCAGAAGCATAGTGCAGAGTGCTGCTAAGGGCCATTTTAGCCCCAGTTTTCTACAAAAAATAAACGTTTTGGCTAAATAAAGTCTATTGCAAAATTGTTACCTATCACTTGCCCTACACTTTAGCAAAAAAATATGACAGTTATCCTTTAAGTTGTATTAATTACTAGCAGAAGGACCCGGCTTCACACGGGTATATTTAATTTATTTCATTTAATGTTTGTGTGTGTCGTTAAAAGATATCCAGTTTCCCCAAAACAGTGACTTCTATGGCAGCTCACCCCCTTAACTTTGACCTTCACAGCATCCTGCCCCTTTAACAGTGACCTCCACAGTGCCCCACCATGTTGACTGTGACCTTCACAGCCCCCTTCCCCTATACCCCTATAACTGTGTTCTCCACAGCGGCCCGTCTCCTTAACACTGACTGTCCACAGCACCTTGCCCCTTTAACAGTGACCTCCCCTGTGCTGCGCTGCCCTAACAGTGACCTCCCCTGTGCTGCGCTGCCCTAACAGTGACCTCCCCTGTGCTGCGCTGCCCTAACAGTGACCTCCCCTGTGCTGCGCTGCCCTAACAGTGACCTCCCCTGTGCTGCGCTGCCCTAACAGTGACCTCCCCTGTGCTGCGCTGCCCTAACAGTGACCTCCCCTGTGCTGCGCTGCCCTAACAGTGACCTCCCCTGTGCTGCGCTGCCCTAACAGTGACCTCCCCTGTGCTGCGCTGCCCTAACAGTGACCTCCCCTGTGCTGCGCTGCCCTAACAGTGACCTCCCCTGTGCTGCGCTGCCCTAACAGTGACCTCCCCTGTGCTGCGCTGCCCTAACAGTGACCTCCCCTGTGCTGCGCTGCCCTAACAGTGACCTCCCCTGTGCTGCGCTGCCCTAACAGTGACCTCCCCTGTGCTGCGCTGCCCTAACAGTGACCTCCCCTGTGCTGCGCTGCCCTAACAGTGACCTCCCCTGTGCTGCGCTGCCCTAACAGTGACCTCCCCTGTGCTGCGCTGCCCTAACAGTGACCTCCCCTGTGCTGCGCTGCCCTAACAGTGACCTCCCCTGTGCTGCGCTGCCCTAACAGTGACCTCCCCTGTGCTGCGCTGCCCTAACAGTGACCTCCCCTGTGCTGCGCTGCCCTAACAGTGACCTCCCCTGTGCTGCGCTGCCCTAACAGTGACCTCCCCTGTGCTGCGCTGCCCTAACAGTGACCTCCCCTGTGCTGCGCTGCCCTAACAGTGACCTCCCCTGTGCTGCGCTGCCCTAACAGTGACCTCCCCTGTGCTGCGCTGCCCTAACAGTGACCTCCCCTGTGCTGCGCTGCCCTAACAGTGACCTCCCCTGTGCTGCGCTGCCCTAACAGTGACCTCCCCTGTGCTGCGCTGCCCTAATAGTGACCTCCCCTGTGCTGCGCTGCCCTAACAGTGACCTCCCCTGTGCTGCGCTGCCCTAACAGTGACCTCCCCTGTGCTGCGCTGCCCTAACAGTGACCTCCCCTGTGCTGCGCTGCCCTAACAGTGACCTCCCCTGTGCTGCGCTGCCCTAACAGTTACATTCACAGTACAGGGCTCCAGATGGCAACCAAAATGGTCGCCAATGCGACTTGGAATTGCAAAATGGCGACAAGACTTTGTAGTCTTGTCGCCATTTGCGCCTAAACCCTCCGCTGCTCTGCCTCTAAGAAAAAAAGGCTTTCATCCAGCAGAGACACGCTGCAGCCGTCTGCTGGATGAAGATCCGCTCGCTCACACTACTCGGCATAGAGGGTGGGCGTGGCTTGGGTTCCCGCATCTTGTGCTTCCGCTTCCAGCAGTCTGCTTCTGAATTCACATGACGTCTGTGAGATCCCGGCCCGGAGTCCTGCTGAGTGCAGGAGCGCACGGCGTCATTGGTTGCTATGACGCCGTGCGCTTCCTGCTGCCGCCGCAGTACAGTGATACACTGGTTACCAGTGTATTACTGTACTACGGCGGCAGCAGGAAGGGCACGGCGTCATAGCAACCAATGATGCCGTGCGCTCCTGCACTCAGCAGGACTCCGGGCCGGGATCTCACAGACGTCGTGTGAATTCGGCACTCCTACATCGCAAATCCTGTCAAGCTCCTAGCAGACCTTAGACTCCAGTTTTCCCTCACAACGAACTGATGTGACTAACAAGTCTCAAATTTTGCCGCTTACCCCCTCGCTGCCTGGTTCCTTGGTTTCCAACACCTCAAGTGCATTTGAATCCAGCCCCATAGACAAAGGCCCCCCTTTTCAGGGACCAGTCCATAGTGTCCTTCCTCCAGACACACCACCTGATCCCCCAAGAACAGACACATTATCCCATCAATGGACCCTTCTGCCTCAGAAACAGAACCAGAGGCGTCTCCACTGAAAAAGTGCAGACTCCTAACATTCCCTCTGAGATCCCTAATGGAGCTTCTCCAAACATTCTCCCCTGGATGGGCTCCCCTCACCCATCCAGCAAAGTAAATCATCCTGAATCAATGGATCTTTCTAAGGGCAAAGAACAGGGCTACAGGTTCAATGGTCGCCCTCGGGCTGAGAGACCTTATAGTCGTAGGTCACGTGGTGATAGGTTATCCAGCTCCAGACACTCAGACTTCGGCCTCTTGCACACGACCGTATGCATTTCGCAGTCTGCAAAAAATGGTTCTGCATAAAATCCGGATGACGTCCGTGTGCATTCTGTATTTTGCGGAACGGATCAGCCGGGCCCCTAATAGAACAATCCTCTCCTTGTCCGTAATGCGGACAATAATAGGACATGTTCTATTTTTTTGCGGAACAGAAGTACGGACATACAGAAACAGAAAGCACACGGAGTAACTTCCGTTTATTTTGCGGACCCATTGAAATGAATGGTTCTGTATACGGCCCGCAAAAAAAACAACGAATGGAATGGACATGGAAAGAATATACACGTTCGTGTGCATGAGGCCTTAGATGGCTTATATGCTCCTAAGCATCCCAGCTATATTATATATATATATTTTAAATTTGGCGACTAAAAATTTCATTTAGCTCCTAAATTTTTCAGGTTAGGAGCCAATGGCTCCTTCATATTTTTTTTAGTCTGGAGCCCTGCAGTACCCCACCCCCTTAACAGTGACTTCCACAGAACCCCTTCCCCGCAGCCTTCCCCCTTAGCTGTGATCTCCACAGCACTCTGATTCCTTAAACAGTGACATCCACAGCGCCCTGCCCTTTTAAAGGTGACAGTGAAGAAAAATTGCTGGGTTGTTATAGAAACCTGGTATAAAACTATGTGTATCGAGACTGGAGGACCTGCCAGCTTCTGTTGGCTGATAAGGGTCATGTGACTGTGTGTATGGCAGTTGGGGTATGGGTGAAAGACCTGTGGGTTTTTATTGGCTAATGTAGGTCATGTGATGGTGCCCTATTTGCAAATTTGGTGCAGATCGCTCCAATTGTTTGTCTGTTCGTAAAGGACAGATAGAAATGAATTTTTATATATATATGAGATGATGCATCTCTGGAATTACTGTGTGCCAGAAAGTGAGATGTATGCCAACTTTTCTGAGGGCACATCCGTGCTATTTATTTTCATGCTTCTGCCCCTATAAAGGAAGTGCCAGATTTGGCACCTAATGGGGACAGAGCCAACCGGTCCCATTGATGGGTATGTGGATACTGAGGGTATATTCACATGGCTAAAATCTGCCACTGATTCAGCAGTGGAAAACTAGCGCTTTCAGTTGCTAAATTCACAACCAAAACTCGCCAACAGTTTTCCTATTGACTTTAAAGGGAACCTGTCACCTGGATTTGGGGTATAGGGCTGAGGACGCGGGCTGCTAGATGGCCGCTAGCACATCCGCAATACCCAGCCCCCATAGCTCTGTGTGCTTTTATTGTGTAAAAAAACAATTTAATACATATGTAAATTAACCTGAGATGAGTCAGAGCTTGGAAATATGACTCTTCTCTGGTCACACAAGTAAGATATAACTCTTATGTTAATTTGCATAAAAAGCGGGAAGTACAAAAATGCATAATACTTATTGAATTCATCTGCAAATGAAATTAAAAGTGTAATTTATATGTTTAGGGTAACACAATAAACATTTAGAAACGCTCAGTGAGGGTAGCATAGTAGAGGTGACAGGTTCGATTTAATGTTAAAAACTTGCGTACACAGTGTATAATGGTTGTTTTTTTTGTAGCTGATTTGAAAAGCGTTTGAGAAGTGACATGACATCTTCCAAAAACGCTAAACCCTTCACCAAATTAGAAATCTGCCACCAAAAATAACCTGTTTTCAGCTAGTAATCTGCTTCTGAT
Organism: Bufo bufo; assembly: GCF_905171765.1. Classification (NCBI taxonomy): domain Eukaryota; kingdom Metazoa; phylum Chordata; class Amphibia; order Anura; family Bufonidae; genus Bufo; species Bufo bufo. The sequence continues at coordinate 110,378,291 of NC_053393.1, read as the reverse complement.
CAGCTGCTGATTTTGCAGTGTGAACTTAGTCTTAGGAGAGTTTTTATTTCCGTATGCAGGACTTGCAGATGTGAATGTTACCTAAGGCCTCCTGCACACGACCGTTGTGTGCACCCGTGGCCGTTGTGCCGTTTTCCGTTTTTTCGCGGGCCCATTGACTTTCAATGGGTCCGTGGAAAAAACGGAAAATGCACCGTTTTGCAGCCGCATCCGTGATCCGTGTTTCATGGCCGTGAAAAAAATATGACCTGTCCTATTTTTTTTCACGGCCAACGGTTCACGGACCCATTCAAGTCAATGGGTCCGTGAAAGAACACGGATGCACACAAGATTGGCATCCGTGTCCGTGATCCGTGGCCGTAGGTTAGTTTTTATACAGACGGATCCGAAGATCCGTCTGCATAAAGCTTTTTCAAAGCTGAGTTTTCACTTTGTGAAAACTCAGAACCGACAGTATATTCTAACACAGAAGCGTTCCCATGGTGATGGGGACGCTTCTAGTTAGAATACACTACAAACTGTACAAGACTGCCCCCTGCTGCCTGGCAGCACCCGATCTCTTACAGGGGGCCGTGATCAGCACAATTAACCCCTTCAGGTGCGGCACCTGAAAGGGTTAATTGTACTATCATATCCCCCTGTAAGAGATCAGGGCTGCCAGGCAGCAGGGGGCAGACCCCCCCCCCCCTCCCCAGTTTGAATATCATTGATGGCCAGTGCGGCCCCCCCCCCCCCCCCCTCTATTGTAATTATTCGTTGGTGGCACAGTGTGCGCCCCCCCCCTCCCTCCCTCTATTGTAATAATTCGTTGGTGGCACAGTGTGCGCCCCCCCCCCCTCCCTCCCTCTATTGTAATAATTCGTTGGTGGCACAGTGTGCGCCCCCCATCGGCCCCCCCTCCCTCTATAGCATTAACAACATTGGTGGCCAGTGTGCGGCCTCCCATCTCCCCCCCCCCCCCCATCATCATTGGTGGCAGCGGAGTTCCGATCGGAGTCCCAGTTTATTCGCTGGGGCTCCGATCGGTAACCATGGCAACCAGGACGCTACTCCAGTCCTGGTTGCCATGGTTACATAGCAATAGTACAATAGTAGAAGATTCATACTTACCGGCTGCTGCGATGTTCGTGTCCGGCCGGGAGCTCCACCTACTGGTAAGTGACAGCCTCAGGTCTGTGCGGCGCATTGCTAAATGAACTGTCACTTACCAGTAGGAGGAGCTCCCGGCCGGTCACGAACATCGCAGATCCCAGGTAAGTATGAATCTTTTACTATTGTACTATTGCTAGTAACCCGCTGCCACCAATGATCGGGGGGGGGGGGGGGGGGGGAGATGGGAGGCCGCACACTGGCCACCAATGTTGTTAATGCTATAGAGGGAGGGGGGGGCCGATGGGGGGCGCACACTGTGCCACCAACGATTTATTACAATAGGGGGGGGGGGGCGGGGGGGCGCACACTGTGCCACCAATGATTTATTACAATAGAGGGAGGAAGGGGGGGGCGCACACTGTGCCACCAACGAATTATTACAATAGAGGGAGGAAGGGGGGGGGGGGGGGGCGCACACTGTGCCACCAACGATTTATTACAATAGAGGGAGGAAGGGGGGGGGGAGGGGCCGCACAGGCCACCAATGATATTCAAACTGGGGAGGGGGGGGTCTGCCCCCTGCTGCCTGGCAGCCATGATCTCTTACAGGGGGATATGATAGCACAATTAACCCCTTCAGGTGCGGCACCTGAAGGGTTAATTGTGCTGATCACAGCCCCCTGTAAGAGATCGGATGCTGCTAGGCAGCAGGGCGCAGTCATGTACACAGTTTGTAGTATATTCTAACTAGAAGCGTCCCCATCACCATGGGAACGCCTCTGTGTTAGAATATACTGTCGGAAATGAGGTTTCACGATCTAACTCATATCCGACAGTATATTCTAACATAGAGGCGTTCCCATGGTGATGGGGACGCTTCAAGTTAAAATATACCATCGGATTGGAGAAAACTCCGATCCGATGGTATGGGACTCCAGACTTTACATTGAAAGTCAATGGGGACGGATCCGTTTGAAATGGCACCATATTGTGTCAACGTCAAACGGATCCGTCCCCATTGACTTGCATTGTAATTCAGGACGGATCCGTTTGGCTCCGCACGGCCAGGCGGACACCAAAACGACTTTTTTTTCATGTCCGTGGATCCTCCAAAAATCAAGGAAGACCCACGGACGAAAAAACGGTCACGGATCACGGGAAAACGGGACCCGTTTTTGCGGACCGCAAGAAAATACGTTCGTGTGCAGGAGGCCTAAGGGTACGGCACGCGGTACAGATTTGTGTGCAGAAATCCTGCATGAAGTCTGCACCAAAAACCTGCACTGCTTATCACAGTTTTGGTGCATTTTTGTGTGTTTTCCTGATTAAGAACCCCATTTAAATCTATGGGGTACACCACTCTGCAGAAGGTGCGGAATCGCACAGTCACATGCTGTGGATTTTAAAATCTGCACCTACGCACCTAAGGGAAAAAAACAAAGCATACATGATATTTGTCAAAACATTCACTTCGCTGGTGATGTATTATGCTACAGTCTTTCCCCATGAAATCCGCGCAGCCTCCCTTAAAGCGATTCAGTTACCCGGATGCTTAATAATTAGTGATATAGTTACGCTGAGAATTATTTTCCTCCACAGCTATCGGTGGATTCCCTCCAGTTCCTCCTTTTCCTTTATGTGCAACAAATTAATAAGGTCTCTCTTCGTACTTCTCTGATTGGGGATGAATGGCCGAGTCCCAGAGCAAGATCACCTACTCCTGATTCAACCGGGCAATCAAACTTCCATAACAAGGTAAAAAAAAACTTTCAAATGATGCATTAACCCCTCCAGTTCCAAGCCACTTTTCACCTTAAATCCCAGGCCAATTTTTGCAAATCTGATGCGTCACTTTATGTGATAATAACTTTGGAATGCTTTTACTTATCCAAGCCACTCTGAGACTGTTTTCTTGTGACACATTGTACTTCATGACAGTCATACTTTTGAGTTAATATATTACCTTTTATTTATGAAAAAATCCAAAATTTACCAAACATTTTGAAATATTCGCAATTTTAAAAATTTCAACTTCTCTGCTTTTAAAACGAAGTAATACCTCCCTAAAATATTTTACATAACATTTACCATATGTCTACTTTATGTTGGCATCATTTTGTAAATGCTATTTTATTTTTTTAGGATGTTAGAAGGCTTAGAAATTTAGAAGCAATTTTTAAAATTTTCAACTAAATTTCCAAAACCATTTTTTGAGCACCAATTCAGTTATAAAGTGATTTTGAGGGGCTTACGTAGTGGAAACCACTCATAAATGACCCCATTTTAGAAACGACACCCCTCAAGTTATTCAAAACTGATGTTACAAACGTTGTTAACCCTTGAGGTGTTCCACAAGAATTAAAGGTAAATGGAGGGGAAATTTCAAAATTTAACTTTTTTGGTAGATATTTTTTATGTTAATCAATTTTTTTCTTGCAACACAGCAAGGGTTAACAGCAAAATAAACCTCAATATATATAGAATAAATAAGGGTGAGCACTCAGCAAATGGCATTTTGAAAATAAAAGTTTAAACACTAAAATATTAAAATAATAAAATAGTTAAATACTAGATGAAGGATAAAACAGTATCAACAATTTCATATATAAGCAATTCACATGTGTTCACATATCGCATAGATATGCATAGACGTACATTAGACTTATTCAAAACATAATCTCTTTATAGGATGATATATTGATATGTTATCCTATAAAGAGATTATGTTTTGAATAAGTCTAATGTACGTCTATGCATATCTATGCGAATTGTGAACACATGTGAATTGCTTATATATGAAATTGTTGATACCGTTTTATCCTTCATCTAGTATTTTACTATTTTATTATTTTAATATTTTAGTGTTTAATTAAACTTTTATTTTCCAAATGCCATTTGCTGAGTGCTCACCCTTATTTATTCTATAGCTATTGTTTTCTGACCAGAGAGTGGGTGTCCCTCTTGCGGGTTAGCAGCACCAATTCTGTGATCACGTCTTGAGTGAGCCACCATCTTTGACTACTTGATTAAACCTCAATATATATTACTCTAATTCTGCAGTTTACAGAAATGCCCCATATGTGGTGATAAACTGCTCTATGGGCACGTAGCAGTGGTCAGAAGGAAGGGACCGCCATATGGATTTTGGAGGCAGATTTTGCTAGAATGGTTTTTAGGCACCATTTTGTATTTGAAGAGACCCTGATGTACCCCTACAGTGGAAACCCTCAAAAAGTGACCCCATTTTGGAAACTACACCTCTTAAAGAATATATTAAGGGGGCTACGGAGCACTTTGACCCCCTAAGGCCTCTTTCACATGGGCCAGATTTCCGCGCGGGTGCAATGCGTGAGGTGAACGCATTACACCCACACTGAATCCGGACCCATTCATTTCTATGGGGCTGTGCACCTGAGAGGTGATTTTTCATAGAAGTGAATGGGGCTGTGTGAAAATCGCAAGCAAGTGCAGATGCGGTGCGACTTTCACGCATGGTTGCTAGGAGACTATCGGGATGGGGACCCGATCATTATTATTTTCCCTTATAACATGGTTATAAGGGAAAATAATAGCATTCTTAATACAGAATGCTAAGTAAAATAGTGATGGAGGGGTTAAAAAACAAACTATAATTTAACTCGCCTTAATCCACTTGTTTGCGCAGCCCGGCTTCTCTTCTGTCTTCTTCTTTGAGGAAAAGGACCTGTGGTGACATCACTGCACTCATCACATGGTCCGTCACATGATCCATCAGCATGCTGATGGATCATGTGACGGACCATGTGATGAGCGCAGTCCCTCCTTAAGATCATGTGACGGACCATGTGATGAGGCCGGGTCCCTCCTTAAGAAGCTCTCCACGGAAGTTCTTGTTCCCTGTCCTGGATGGAGGCGGACTCTCTCAAGGGTGCTGTCATGGTTATAAGGCAAAATAATAGCATTCTTAATACAGAATGCTAAGTAAAATAGTGATGGAGGGGTTAAAAAAAATAACCAAAACTATAATTTAACTCGCCTTAATCCACTTGTTCGCGCAGCCCGGCTTCTCTTCTGTCTTCTTCTTTGAGGAAAAGGACCTGTGGTGACATCACTGCGCTCATCACATGGTCCGTCACATGATCCGTCACATGCTATTATTTTCCCTTATAATCATGACAGCACCCTTGAGAGAGTCCGCCTCCATCCAGGACAGGGAACAAGAACTTCCGTGGAGAGCTTCTTAAGGAGGGACCCGGCCTCTATCCACCAGTTCCTGTTTCCTGTCCTATGGATAGGATGCTTTCTGTGGAGAGCTACAAAGGCTGCAGGGCCCCGTCGGTGTATTATATCCATAGGGGTTACCTGGTACGGCTCCACTAGGAGCCGCCTAAAGTCTGGATTTCCTCCCTTCCTGGGCCTGGCTGAGCCGAGGGGGTATCCGCTTGCAGTCCAGCTGTCATGCCGGAACCTCCTGGCAGTGTTCAGGAGGTCCGGGGCCTCTTTCTTCCGCAGGCCGCATCCCTTGTGCCATTACAGAGGCAGGGGGCGGAGCGGGACTCTTGTTCTCTCGTTTAGGCGCGGACCAAAAGTGACGTACGTCCACTTCCGGTGTTTGGAATGCACGGTGTTACGGAAGTAGAGGAGCGGAAGGCCGCATGCGGATTTCTCCAAGGGGCCTTACCTGGGGTATTTAACCTCATCAGTGCGCAGGTGGAAGGGTGCCAGCCAGCCTGAGATGACGTCTACAGACCGAGTCTATGGAAGACCCTCCATCTCGGCACTATACCTTGGAAGAGGAGAGTGGTCGTCGCACTGGTGACCAGGACAACCTCGATATGCGATCGGTATTCCTGGTGGGGTAAGGGGGTTAATCCCCAGTATTATTCTTACAAGTTCCTTATTCTAAGGTGACCATTCTGTTTATTTATTCCTAGAATACTAGAAAGAGCCCTAGGAAGGCGACTTCTAAGACACATGGAAAAGAATGCGCAACTTGTAGGAAAAAGTTAACCCCTCCTGGCCAAAGTTGCTTTGCCAGCACTGTATTAGGCTACTTTCACACTTGCATTCGGAGCGGATCCGTCTGGTATCTGCACAGACGGATCCGCTCCTATAATGCAAACAATGGTATCCGTTCAGAACGGATCCGTCTGCATTATATTTCTGAAAAAAATCTAAGTCAAATTGTTAGTCAGACGGATCCGTCCTGACTTTGCATTGAAAGTCAATGGGGGACGGATCCGTTTGAAATTGCACCATATTGTGTCAACGTCAAACGGATCCGTCCCCATTGATTTACATTGTAAGTCTGGACGGATCCGTTTGCCTCCGCACGGCCAGGCGGACACCCGAACGCTGCAAGCTGCGTTCGGGTGTCCGCCTCCTGAGCGGAATGGAGCCAAACTGATGCATTCTGAGCGGATCCTTATCCACTCAGAATGCATTGGGGCTGTACGGATCCGTTCGGGGCCGCTTGTGAGAGCCTTCAAACGGAACTCACAAGCGGAACCCCGAACACAAGTGTTAAAGTAGCCTATTATATAAGATGGTAGAAGAAGATTTACCCATCATTTATGCAAAGTATCAAGAACATGGTGAAATCCGAGATCGTGGATTCTATGAAAGAATTTAAGAAATTCCTTTGAAGATCTAGGGGCTTTAACCCCTTAGGGACCGGGCTCATTTTCACCTTAAGGACCAGGCCATTTTTTGGAAATCTGACCAGTGTCACTTTAAGTGCTAATAACTTTAAAACGCTTTGACTTATCCAGGCCATTCTGAGATTGTTTTTTCGTCACATATTGTACTTCATGACACTGGTAAAATGAAGCCCAAAAAATAATTTTTTTTGCACAAAAAAATACCTAATTTACCAAAAATTTGGAAAAATTTGCAAATTTCAAAGTTTCAGTTTCTCTACTTCTGTAATACATAGTAATACCCCAAAAAATTGTGATGACTTTACATTCCCCATATGTCTACTTCATGTTTGAATTATTTTGGGAATGATATTTTATTTTTTGGGGATGTTTATAAGGCTTAGAAGTTTAGAAGCAAATCTTGAAATTTTTCAGAAATTTACAAAAACTCAATTTTTAGGGACCAGTTCAGGTCTGAAGTCGATTTGCGAGGCTTACATAATAGAAACCACCCAAAAATGACCCCATCTAAGAAACTACACCCCTCAAGGTATTCAAAACTGATTTTGCATACATTAACCCTTTAGGTGTTGCACAAGAGTTATTGGCAAATGGGGAGGAAATCAGAGAATTTCATTTTTTTGCCTAATTTTCAATTTTAACCCATTTTTTCCACTAACAAAGCAAGGGTTAACAGCCAAACAAGATTGTATCTTTATTGCCCTGACTCTGCTGTTTACAGAAACACCCCATATGTGGCCGTAAACTACTGTACTGGCACACAGCGGGGCGTAGAGGGAAAGGTTCACCGTATGGTTTTTGGAGGGCTAATTTTGCTGGACTGTTTTTTTGACACCATGTCCCATTTGAAGCCCCCCTGATGCACCCCTAGAGTAGAAACTATATAAAAGTGACCCCATCTAAGAAACTACACCCCTCAAGGTATTCAAAACTGATTTTACAAACTTTGTTAACCCTTTAGGTGTTGCACAAGATTTAATGGAAAATAGAGACACAATTTCAAAATTTCACATTTTTGGCAGATTTTCCATTTTAATATTTATTTTCCAGTTACAAAGCAAGGGTTTCCAGCCAAACAAAACTCATTATTTATGGCCCTGATTCTGTAGTTTACAGAAACACCCCATATGTGGTCGTAAACCGCTGTACGGGCACACGGCAGGGCGCAGAAGGAAAGGAACGCCATACGGTTTTTGGAAGGCAGGTTTTGCTGGACTGTTTATTTTTACACCATGTCCTATTTGAAGCCCCCCTGATGCACCCCTAGAGTAGAAACTCCAAAAAAGTGACTCCATTTTAGAAACTAAGGGATAGGGTGGCAGTTTTGTTGGTACTAGTTTAGGGTACATATGATTTTTGGTTGCTCTATATTACACTTTTTGTGCGGCAAGGTAACAAGAAATAGCTTTTTTGGCACGTTTTTTTTTTTGTTATTTACAACATTCATCTGACAGGTTAGATCATGTGGTAATTTTATAGAGCAGGTTGTCACGGACGCGGCGATACCTAATATGTATACATTTTTTTTTATTTATGTAAGTTTTATACAATAACTTCATTTTTAAAACCAAAAAAATGTTTTAGTGTCTCCATAGTCTAAGAGCCATAGTTTTTTCAGTTTTTGGGCGATTATCTTGAGTAGGGTCTCATTTTTTGCGGGATGAGATGACGGTTTGATTGGCACTATTTTGGGGTGCATATGACTTTTTGATCGCTTGCTATTACACTTTTTGTGACGCAAGATGGCAAAAAATGGCTTTTTTTACACCGTTTTTTTTTTTTTTTTTTTTACGGTGGTCTTCTGAGGGGTTAGGTCATGTGATATTTTTATAGAGCCGGTCGATACGGACGCGGCGATACCTAATATGTATACTTTTTTTTTATTTAAGTTTTACACAATGATTTCATTTTTGAAACAAAAAAAAAATCATGTTTTAGTGTTTCCATAGTCTAAGAGCCATAGTTTTTTCAGTTTTTGGGCGATTATCTTGAGTAGGGTCTCATTTTTTGCGGGATGAGATGACGGTTTGATTGGTACTATTTTGGCGTAAATGCGACTTTTTTTTATCACTTTTATTACCTTTTTTGGGAAGTAAGGTGGGCAAAATTTCAATTTTCTCATAGTTATATTTTTTTATTTTTATGGTTCTTGAAGATCCAGTGGGTCTGATGTCTGTATAATACAGTACAGTATATATTGTTCTGTACTGTATTTTACTTACACTGAACAGATCTATGCTTTTAGCATAGATCTGTTCAGCACCATGGACAGCAGGACGCCTGAGCAGGCGTCCTGTTGCCATGGGAACCTTCCCCGTCTGCCACAACTTCGCAGACGGGGAAGGGTAAGCACAGGGCTGAGGGGGGCTCTCTGGGGGCTGTCTGGGGGCTCTCTCCCTCTCCATCGGGGGGCTGCAAAGGCACAGCAGCCCCCCGATGGAGAGGGAGGGAGCTCCCTGACCGATGACAGTTAACTTTTTCCATACAGCGGTCCGTACGGACCGCGGTATGGAACGGGTTAAACGGCTGACATCTGCACAGATGTCAGCCGTTTATACCAGGGTGCCAGCAATGTGCTGGCACCCTGGTATACCCACTAGAAGCCAACGATCATTCATGGGGAGGCGGGTGGGGGATCGCGATCCCGCCTGCCGCACCGCCCGCCTCCCGCAATGCCCCCACCGCCTGCGACACCCCCCCCCGCACCACCCGCCGGCATCAAATCGTGCAGGGGTGCAGGGGGGGGGGGGGGAATCAGAAACTGCAAAAAGCGCAGCAAACCGCAGGTCTGAATTGACCTGCGGTTTGCTGCGATCGCCGACACGGGGGGGGGGGGGTCACATGACCCCCCTGGCATTGTGACAGGATGCCGGCTGAATGATTTCAGCCGGCATCCTGTTCAGATTAACCCCTGGGGCGCCGGAATGCCTATTTAAAGTTAGGACGTACCGGTACGGCCTATGTCCTTAAGGGGTTAAAAGATCCAATGGACAGAAGAGCTGAAGTATACCTTAAGAACGCCTGGGAAGCCTCTACTCAGGCATTCAGCTCTAACATTGCCACTACTTCCACAGCAAGATCCCTTAAATTTATGGTTACAGGACCTGGAATCCCACATAGAAAACAAAACTCCAAGAGAACAATTACTAGAGGTTTTCACTACAATCATGAAAGCGGTCGACTTTATATCAGATGCCTTAAAACGCAGGGCTAGATCCGCGGCCCTAGCTAATTCTGCAAGAAGAGCTGTTTGGTTAAAAGGGTGGTCAGGAGATACAGGATCCAAAAATAAATTACCGTATATGCCAGCGTATAAGACGACTGGGCGTATAAGACGACCCGCAACTTTTACACTGAAAATATAGAGTTTGGGATATACTCGCCGTATAAGACTACCCCTTTTTCTACACACACCAAAGAAAAATTAAAAAAGCATTAGATCTGATTTCAATATGGTAATTTTAATTCAAATAAGTATGACATGCTGTTTGTCATCAAACATGTAAAAACCACCTTCCTTGTCCTCCCTCCCTGCCTCCCAGACCCTAAACATGTGCCACCTATACCCTGAACATGTTTTTGTTATGTTATTCTTCATATTTACATTCACATATGTACATCTGCGCCGCACTTAGATACACCGCACGGAGATCTTGCACATGCGCAGGAGCGAGATGCGAGCGGCCGTGAGGATCCCGTGTATCCACGCTCGCCGCATGAAATCTCGCACATGCGTAGGAGCGAGATGCGAGCGGCCGGGAGGATGAAGGTACAGAGCAGGGGGGAGGCATACAAGGTACAGAGCAGGGGGCGGTATACAAGGTACAGCGCAGGGAGGGCATATGCCGTGGGTTACATCGCAGCTCTCAGCTGCTGGGGATACAAAGCAATAGCCCGGGCTCTCTCTGTTGATAATTCGGGCGTCCCGGCACTGCAGCGCCCGCCATACCCGGCGTATATATTTTCTAGGGCTCAAAAGTCGTCTTATACGCCGGTATATACGGTATGTGCTATTCCCTGCCAGGGGGATTTCTTATTTGGATCGATTCTGGACGATTTATTGGAGAAAGCCGCAGATGACAAAAAAGGCTTTCCATCCTCCAAACCTACAAAAAAGCGTCTGTTTTTTTTCGTAAAAACAAGAGTGAATATATTCAAGATTAAAGACAAAAATACTGGAGGAGTAACAAGGCTAGGAAAGAAAAAGGTTTCCTTTTCAGCTCCCAGTCCAGTAACCGTTCTAAAAACAGTCAGCAATGACGGTTGCATTCCGGTTGGAGGAAGGTTGTCTCTCTTTCTTCAGTCTTGGGAGAGGATCTCCGCAAGTCCTTGGATTCTGGGCGTTACAAGAGACAGGTTCTGTCTAGAGTTCGCCTCTTCTCCACTGGAAAGGATGATGGTTAAAAGTCTGGATCAAAACTCTATAAAAAAAAAAAAAAACAGGCCTTAAAACAAGAGTTACTTTCCCTTTTAAAGAAGAAAGTCTTAATAGAGGCTCCAGAGTCAGAAAGAGGGAGAGGATTTTATTATTCCCTTTTTCTGGTCCCCAAACCATATGGGACTTTCAGGATGATAATAAACCTGAGATACCTAAACCAATTCCTAAAGTACAAAAAGTTAAAAATGGAATCGGTACAATCAGCTGTTTTCGGAATGCGTAATGTCAACCCTAGACATAAAAGACGTATATTATCCCATCCCAATCCATGCAGACTCCCAGAAGTTCCTAAGGGTAGCAGCGCTCCCATTCGGAGTATCCCAAGCTCCCAGGCTTTTCACCAAGCTAATGGCAGAGGTGATGGCTCATGTGAGAGAAAAGGATATCCTAACGATACCCTATCTGGACGACATACTGGTAGTGGCAGAATCAGAAGGCACTCTGTCCTCCGACCTCTCAGAAATAATCAGGATATTGGGGGAGTTGGGATGGTGGATAAATTGGGAGAAATCAAACTTAATCCCATCAAAGAGCTGTCCGTTTTTGGGTCTAATTCTAGACTCCGAAAAACAATGCTGCTTTCTTCCTCACAACAAGATCTTCAAAATTCTGAAAGAAGTACAATCTTTAGTTTCATCAAAACACAGAAGCATCAGACAGGGGATGGCGGTATTAGGCAGGGTGACCTCCACAATTCCTGCAGTCAAGTGGGCGTTGTTGCGTTCTCGGAAGCTTCAATGGCAGATTCTGAGAGAGTGGCAGGGGTCTCTATCCCCTTTGGATGCCCCACTTCCTCTTCCATCCCATGTCATTCAGTCCATGCAGTGGTGGTTAGACCCAGTAAACCTGTCTCAGGGACTTCCCTGGAATATGCAAGAGCAGATTTCAATCACCACCGATGAAAGTCCGACAGGTTGGGGGGCATACTGTCAGGAAGATGTTGTTCAGGGAAGATGGTCTTTTCTAGAAATAAGGGATTCACAGAATGTAAGAGAATTAAGGGCAGTACTCCCTTAAAATCTTTTCCATAATTATTCCCTCAGTCTCCTTCATGCGGTGCATTTGAAAGGTTCAGAAAACAAAAAAGAGGATTTTTTAAGCAGAAATCGTCTAGATCAGGGAGAATGGTGTTTAAATCAAACAGTGTTCAAGCAGATAGTCCGCCTTTGGGGCAGTCCTCTAGTAGACATGTTTGCAAACAGGCAAAACCGGAAATGTCATCTCTTTTCGCCTTCTCCCTACTTTGGCCGAACGATCTTCTATACGCCTTTCCACCCATGAGACTAATTCCAAGAGTTCTACAGAAGCTGAGGCAAGACCAGACTAATTCTGATCGCCCCGTTCTGGCCCAGAAGATCATGGTTCACCTGGCCATGCAAACTATCAATAACAGAACCATGGATTCTGCCAGACAGACAAGACCTGCTGTATCAAGGCCCGGTTCACGATCCAGAGGTAACCAAGCTACACCTAGCAGCATGGTATCTGAGAGGTCTATACTAGAGAAGGACATTTCCAGTTATGTGATTAATACCCTCCTGTCATGTAGGAAAGACATCACTTCTTCTATATACCTAAGAATATGTATAAACTTCTTAACTTTTTCCGCGGTCCAATAGACCCTTTAGGTCCCCCTCCTATGCCGATAATCCTCGATTTTCTTCAGAACGGCCTAGACAAAAGACTAAGGGTTAGTACACTTAAAGTGCATGTTTCAGCTCTTAGTGCGTATTTTGACTTCACCGTAGCCAACCATCCTTGGGTGAGAAGATTTTTTTTTTAAAGCTGTCAGTCTTACCAGACCAATTTCCAGAATGTCTGCCCCTCCGTAGGACCTCAACTTAGTATTGTCCAGTATGATGGAGCCTCCGTTTGAACCTATACAAGATTTGTCAATTAAATTACTTTCCTTTTTAAGACTGCTTTCCTGGTGGCTATCACCAGACGTTTAAGAGAAATTTCTGCCCTTTCCACCTCTGCTCCCTATACTATGATTCTGGAGGACAGAGAAATAATCAAGCTGGACCCTACCCAAAGTAGTTTCCTTTTTTCACAGATCTCAGGACATCGTCCTACCTTCATTATGCCAAGCTCTGAATAATAAAAAAAGAAAGGAAATTACACTGTCTGGATGTCAGGAGATGTCTGCTAAAGTATCTGGAGATGACTGAACCCTGGAGGAGATCCTCTAGACTTTTTGTGCAGTTTGCCGGGAAGAACAAAGGTGATAGTCACATCCAGAACATTATATAGATAGATTGTCGCAGCCATTTCTTTGGCCTATTCCTCGGCAGGGGAGCCTTGCCCCTTGGGATTCGGGGCACATTCAACCAGGTACATTTCTACCTCCTGGGCAGAAAGAGCTGAAGCTTCCCTAGAGCAGATCTGTAGGGCAGCTACTTGGAAATCCCCTTGTACCTTCTTCCGCCATTACAAGCTAGATCTAGACTCCAGGGATCAGCTATTCTTTAGTAGGAAAGTTTTACAGGCTGTAATCCCTCCCTAGACTACTTCTATTCTAGTCTTCTCTCAAGGGTGCTGTCATGGGCATAAGGTATATATAAGATTACACTCACCGGTAATCGCTTTTCCTTGAGGCCATGACAGCACCCGCTACTTATTCCCTCCCCCCAATAATTCAAAAAAGAGTTTTGGGATGTTTTATATATTTTGGGACAGGTTCTCGCAAATAACTGGTGGATAGAGGCCAGGTGCCTCCTTAAGAAGCTCTCCACAGAAGTTCCTGTCCTGGATGGAGGCGGGCTCTCACAAGGGTGCTGTCATGGGCTCATGGAAAAGTGATTACTGGTGAGTGTAATCTTATATAACCATGTTATAAAGGGAAAATAATAAAATCTACACAGCACCTAACCCAAACCCGAAACTTCTGTGAAGAAGTTCGGGTTTCAGTACCAAACATGCCGATTTTTCTAACGCGTGTGCAAAATGCATTAAAACGCTTTGCACTCGCGGGGAAAAATCGCACATGTTCCCGCAACGCACCCACAACGCCAGTGTGAAACCAGCCTAAGTGTTTTACGGACTTTGGAAGCACTTGGTAGTGAAAATGAAAAGTTTCATTTCTTCCAATAAAATGTTGCCTTAGCCCCAAAATGTTGCCTTAGCCATATGGCTTTTGCAGTGCCGATTTTTATGGATTGGTTTACGGGTGCCATTGGTTTTAACTTTTACTAATTGTCTTATGTGGGGGCTCTTCTTTTTTTTTTTTTTCTTTTTTTTTTGTGTGGGATTAGGTGACATTTTTATTAGTACCATTTTGGGGTACATACGACTTTTTGATTGCTTGGTATTACACTTTTTGTGAGTCAAGGTGAAAAAAAATTGCTGTTTTGGCATAGCTTTTAAAAAAAATAAAAAATTCACCTGAGATGGCATATAATGTGATATTTTCCCCTCACCCACAACAGCACCACAAGAGAGAGGAAAAGACAGGAAACCTGAGGTACAAAAAGGTGGAGACTCCCCTCCAACTTCAGTATTTTTTCCTGTCTGTGGAGGGGAAGCCTGTGGTATCACCTTCTCTCCCCATGGCGGCCCTAGTTTACCTGCGGTCCCGGTATGGTTACGTAGCACAGTGGTGCGCGGTGGGGCTGGCAGAGGCGTGATGGGTGAGTTCCTGAGCGCTGGTGGGCATGATACTTCAGTGCGATGTAAAGCACTAGTAAGTATCGCGCGCTGAAATGGAGATTCTTTTGAAACCCGGGGGGGAGGAGCATCGGCTCCGCTCTGTGGAAGGAGGTTTCCGGATCCAGTAAGAGGCATGGAGCGCACGTATACGCGGCAACGCATCACGTGGTTTGGGGGAGGTGCTTAAAAGCACAGGAACCCGGAAGTGAGTTGCCGGCGTCTTTCCTTTTCGTGCTTGCTGTAGGATACAGGAGCTGTTTACTCTGGTGACAACTATGGAGTAAGAGAAAAAGGACAACACTGAAGAACCAGTGTCCAACCCAGCCTTGGTACCTATGGAGGATGAGAGGCTTATAGCCACATATGTTATAATTATATTCCTGACTGCTATATATGTTTTGCAGGGAAAGCCAAAAAAGGCTTTGACTAAAAGGCGTAATAAAGAGTGTGCCATCTGTAGATGCACCTTGGTCTCTGACTATGAGAAAAAGTTATATCAGCTATGTATTGATAGAACAGTGGCAGAGGAGTCACTATTGTTTTATAAATGCCTTCAGTCTTTGGTTAGATCTGAAATCGACTCGTCTCTGGCCTCAAGTAAAATTACGCCGAAAGAACATAACATTAAGAGAAAGCAAACTGTGTGCGATATGGTTTCCTCAGAGTCAGAAGAGCGGGAGGATTTCCATTCAGTAGAGAATCTCCTTTCGGATGTCTCATCTTGTTCTTGTTCTTCTGAAGATGAAGAGAGTGGAATAGTAAAACCCTTTTTCCCGGTTGAAGACATAGATAAGTTACTTAAAGCTGTTAAATCTACTATGGGGATTGAAGAGGCCAAGGAGACTGTCAGTACAGGATGTGTTTGGCGGTCTTAAGACTAAACATACCAGATCTTTCCCTGTTCACAAAAATGTATCTGCATTGATTAAAGAAGAATGGTGGAGGCCTAACAAAAGGGTTTACATCTCAAAAAATTTAAAAAGAAAGTAACCTTTTTCTGAAGAGGTAGCTGCCACCTGGAATAAAGCTCCCAGAATATGTGGCCATAACGAAAGTAGCAAAAAAAATCATCCTTGCCATTTGAGGATATGGGATCATTAAAAGACCCTTTGGCTAAAAAAGCGGAATTTTATTTTTATTTTTTATTTTATAGGGGGCTTGGAAAGCTTCAACCTCTTCCTTTAGGCCCTCCATTGCAGCAACCCTAATAATATGGTTATCAGAACTAGAGGACCAGTTAAAAAAAGAAGTGTCCCAGGGAGGATATGTTGGCAGGTTCCCAACTATATTTTATACTATGGTACTGTGCGATGCACTCCCTGTCCACCTTCACTATCTGTCAGTGCCTTGAAAACACAACATGCAATAGCTATACAATTCCAGATTGGTAATTACCTGTTTCTAGGTTCTTGTTTATTCGACTGTATATTCCTGCTTTTTCTCTTGCTCTCACATCAACATGAGGGGAATTCGGGAGTCTAGACCCTATTACTTTTACTGAGCTTGCCCCGGCCGGCGGCACAGCTCTAATTCAAAAGTTTGCTCGCTCGCGCTCACACAGAGCGCTGTGGGACGTCACAATTTGAGCTACGGATAGTTAGGAGGACCAAAGTTACTCCAATGTGTTTCGAATAAAACGTTATTCTTCGTCAGGGATACCAATTCAGTCTCCTGATACTGCTTATATGGGTCCATTTTTTCCTCCTTCATTTAACCCCCTGATATCTTCTGCTTTCTAGCATTCATTTATTCAAAGGCGAACAGTTCAATTTCTGAGTTCAATCCTATTGGTACTAATGTATTCAGGTTAAAAATCCAGCGGGTCTCTGCTCGGGACATTTTTTTTGATGAAGTCTCCCCTCTTTTGTCTTTTTTAACCATCTCTATTCCACTAAATGTGGTACCATTACTATTTTCCCCATGTTTCTCTCTGTAATGTCTTGAGAGGGGATGACCTTCATATTTTCTCCAGATATTATAGATATGTTCCCCCTATTCTCTTATTTGGTGTTCTTTTTGTGCGTCCTATATATACTTTTTTACATGGGCATGTTATTGCATATATAACCCCCTGGCTTCTACAAGTGATGTGTTCTCATATACTATATGTAACCAAATTTCCTGTCTTTTCATTTTTTATTTGTATGTTGTTTCCTAGTGATTTTTAATTTTTTGCACACCCCACATATGCCACATGGAAAAAAAACTGCTTGTGGTTTTGCTCTTTCCCCCCCCCCCCACTCATTGTCTGTTTCTCGTTTTTTGCTTACACGTTTATTTGTAGGAGCTACTAGACTGCCCACATTTCTTGCCTTTCTATGTATATATGAATTTGGGATTATTTGGAATATATTCCCCTATTATTTTGTCTTCTTTCAAGGTCTCCCAATGTTTTTTGATGATCTTCCTCAATATTCCTGTCTGACAATTGTATTGCGTAATGATCGGCGGTATCTCAAAGCATTCTCCCTCTTTGTTATTATTCTGTTTTTTGGTCTTTTTGTTCATTAGATCCTGTCTATTTAATTTCCCTACCAATTCTTTTTGTTTTATTAATTTCTTTATTGTAACCTCTCTGTTCAAATCTTTGTTGTAATATGTCTGCTTCTACTTGATATTCCTACTTTTTTGTACAATTCCGTCTGATCCTCATAAATTGACTTTTTGGAATATTTTCCAACCATTGTGGAAGATGGCAACTATCCCATGAAATTAAACTATTTACATCTGTCGGTTTGTTATGTTTTTGTCTGTATCTTGCCTTCCTCAATGTAGATTGTGAGATCTAAAAAATGTATTTCCTTATTATTAAATACTGGTGTGAACTCCAGATAAAATTCATTTTTATTTATTTCATTAAAAAATATTTTTAATTCACCCCCCCCACCCCCAATAACTATCACATCGTCTATGAATCTCTTCCACAGGACGAGATTCGCCCGGAGCTCGCCATTGGGGTGGATAACCTGATGTTCCCACTGACCCACATATATATTAGCGAACCCCGGTGCGAATCTCGTCCCCGTCGCAGTACCCCACTGCTGTATATGAAATTTGTCCTCAAATAAAAAAGTTTTTCTTTAAAATGAACATTATGCAATCTCCAATAAAATCAATCTGATTTTGTGCTAGCTCTCCCTGATTCTGCAGACACAATTTTACAGCATCACACTTTTTTTTGTTCTCTATTATTGTATACAACGATTTTACATCTAATGTTCCCAAGATGTAGTGCGATTACCTGTTTCTGGGTTCTTGTTTATTCAACTGTATATTCGTGCTTTTTCTCTTGCTCTCACATCAACATGAGGGGGATTCAGGAGGCTAGACCCTATTACTTTTACTGAGCTTGCCCCGGCCGGCGGCAAGCTCTGTAAAAAGAGCAAAACCACAAGCAGTTTTTTTTCCATGTGGCATTTGTGGGGTGTGCAAAAAATTAAAAATTACCAGGAAACAACATACAAATAAAAAATTAAAAGACAGGAAATTTGGTTACATATAGTATACGAGACCACATCACTCGTAGAAGCCAGGGGGTTATATATGCAATAACATGCCCATGTAAAAAAGTATAAATAGGACGCACAAAAAGAACACTAAGTAAGAAAATAGGAGAACATATCTATAATATCCGGAGAAAATATGAAGGTCATCCCCTCTCAAGACATTACAGAGAGAAACATGGGGAAAATAGTAATGGTACCACATTTAGTGGAATAGAGATGGTTAAAAAAGACAAAAGAGGGGAGACTTCATCAAAAAAATGTCCCGAGCAGAGACCCGCTGGATTTTTAATCTGAATACATTAGTACCATTAGGATTGAACTCAGAAATTGAACTGTTCGCCTTTGAATAAATGAATGCTAGAAAGCAGAAGATATCAGGGGGTTAAATGAAGGAGGAGAAATGGACCTATATAAGCAGCATCAGGAGACTGAATTGGTATCCCTGACGAAGAATAACGTTTGATTCGAAGCACGCTGGTGTAACTTTGGTCCTCCTAACTATCCATAGCTCAAATTGTGACGTCCCACAGCGCTCTGTGTGAGCGCGAGCGAGCAAACTTTTGAATTAGAGCTGTGCCGCCGGCCGGGGCAAGCTCAGTAAAAGTAATAGGGTCTAGCCTCCTGAATCCCCCTCATGTTGATGTGAGAGCAAGAGAAAAAGCATGAATATACAGTCGAATAAACAAGAACCCAGAAACAGGTAATTACCAATCTGGAATTGTATAGCTATTGTATATTGTGTTTTCAAGGCACTGACAGATAGTGAAGGTGGACAGGGAGTGCATCGCACAGTACCATAGTATAAAATATACGTGTCTCTACTAGAGTTGTTGCGATACCAAATTTTTGATTCGGTTTCGATACCATGAAAAAGTATTGCGATACTCGATACCATTCGATACCACGCGAAAAAAATAAACAAAAAAAGCCACGTGCATTCCTCATTTTTAAAAATGGCGAATCGCGCAGTTTTTATTTTATTTTTTCTGTTCCGGCATTCACCACCTAGATTTTTTTTTTATATTTTAATAGTTTGGACTTTTCTGACGTGGCGATGTAATATGTTTATTTATATATTTTATATGTGAAATTGGGAAAAGGGGGGTGATTTATACTTCATATTTTAGTGTTTTTTTTTTTTTCACTTTTTATTTAATAACTATTTCCCCCCTTAGGGGCTAGAACCTGGGATCTTTCATCCCTTTTCCTATTCACCCTGATAGATCTCTATCAGGGTGAATAGGACTCCACACTGTCCCTGCTGCTCTGTGCTTTGTGCACACAGCATCAGGGATGTTACCATGGCAACCAGGGCTTCCTGGCTGCCATGGTAACCGATCGGAGCCCCAGGCTTACACAGCTGGGGCTCCGATCAGAAGCTGCCACTGCACCACCAATGAGGGGGAGTGGAGAGGTCCCTGTGGCCACTGCCACCAATGATTTTAATACTGGAGGGTTGAGAGGGGCCGGCGCACTGTGCCACCAATGATTTTAATGGGATGGGGGGATTGAGGGGGGGGGCACACTGCACCACCAATGATTTTACCCCTTTATACAGGAGGCGGGTACTAGCAGATCAGCGGCAGTTAACTGCCGCTGATCGCAGCTCCCTGTCAGGGGCAGGGTGCCGGCAATGCGATTCTGCTGCCGGCACCCGCCTCCTGTATGTGTTAAAGACTGACTACTGTATATGAGTCCAGACTGTCACTATTAGGCCACACAGAGCGGCGCCCAGCGATGTCTCAGCACTCACCATTTAGTCCTGGGCGCCGCTCCGTTCGCCCGCAGTGCCCCATTACTGTCTCCTCTCCTGCTCCACATGCTGCTGATTACTATCGGAGCGATGGGAGGAGACATCAGCTTCACTAGTGGGCGTTCCTTCTCCCTGGCTGTAGCGCTGTCCAATCGCAGCGCAGGGAAAAGGAACGCCCACTAGTGAAGCTGATGTCTCCTCCCATCGCTCCGATAGTAATCCTATCATTGGTGGCGCAGTGCGCCCGCCCCTCCTCCGCCCCTCTCTTCTCATTGCCGCCCCTCCTCCGCCCCTCTCTTCTCATTGCCGCCCCTCCTCCGCCCCTCTCTTCTCATTGCCGCCCCTCCTCCGCCCCTCTCTTCTCATTGGTGGCAGCGGCAGCAGCACAGGGGGGAGGGAGGACAGCTTCCTTCTCCCCGTGCTGCTGAGAGAGAACATGAGCGCGCCGATAGCAGCGCGCTCATGTTCAGAGATACTAGACTGCGCAGAAGCGCAGCCCAGTATCGAAAAAACGGAAATCCCGGTATCGTATCGATACCGGGACAAAAGTATCGATTGGGTATCGAAATTTCGATACCCGCAACAACCCTAGTCTCTACGGTACCGCAGCGTTGGTGATTAAGAGGTGCAAGGCCTGTGTAACAAAGGAGTATCTCACGAGGTTTCCCAACTATTAAAAATGCTGTGGATTTCCTGGCAGACGCATCAGCTGATAAAATAAAGTTAGCAGCGCGTTCTTCTGGCCTAACTAATTCTTTGCGCAGAGCATTATAGTTGAAAGAACTGGAGCGGAGATATTCAGTCAATAACGAGACTTTGCGCAGTGCCTTGTGAAGGGGAATACTTGTTTGGGTCAGCCTTGGATGAATTGTTAGAAGAAGCGGCAGACAAAAAAAGGGTTTTAGTACCAGTACCAAAAGCTCGGGAAGGAGAGGGCTTTTACTCTCCTCTTTTCCTTGTCAAAAAACCAGATGGTTCCTTCAGGGCTATTATAAATTTTAAAAAGTTAAACCGATTCCTTATATTAAAGAAGTTCAGAATGGAGACTATAAAGTCAGTAATAAATCTGCTGTTTCCAGAGTGTTTTGTGGCGGTACCCGACTTAAAAGACGCTTACTTTCACATTCTTATCCATCACGAACATCAAAGGTACTTGAGAGTAGCGGTGGAGATGGCAGGAGTCATCAATCATTTCCAGTTACAGGCTCTTTCCTTTGGGTTATCAATGGTACCCAGGGTGTTTACCAAGGTAGTGGCGGAAATGTCAGCCCACATTCGGGAGAAGGACATATTATTTATCCCATACCTGGATGATTTTCTGGTTGTGGCGAAAAACAGGGATGCATGCAGCAGAGCAGTACAGGGAGTGATCCAGATCTTGGAAGAGTTGGGATGGATTTTAAACAGGGAGAAGTCAAGACCATACCCTCTTCAGTGCCAACAGTTCTTAGGTCTTATCCTAGATTCCAGGACGCAGAGGTGTTTTTTGCCAGAGTACAAGATTGGGATCATAAGTAAGAAGATACGAATGTTGATCAACCGTCCAAAAATCTCCTTAAGAAAAGGTATGTCATTCCTGGGAAGCTTGACTTCATGCATTCCAGCGGTCATGTGGGCCCAATTCCACTCAAGAGATCTACAGTGGAAGATATTGACAGCTTGGCAAAATGGGAGACAACCCTTAGAATTAAAAATAGAAATCTCAGCCCAGACCTTACTGAATCTAAGATGGTGGATGAATGTGGACAATTTAAACCAGGTTCTCCCATGGATAAGGAACAACTTGGTTTTGCTTGACAACAGATGCAAGCCCTTGGGGCTGGGGTGCCCACATTCAGGATTTATCATTCAAGGGGCTATGGAGAAGGAGTCTGAGGCTGGCCTCCTCCAATATGAAAGAATTGATGGCAGTAAAGTGTGCAATTCTGTACTTCTGCTAGTTATGGGAAAAGACTTGAGGATTATGTCAGACAACAGAACAGTGGTGTCATATATAAACTGGCAAGGGGAAACCGGAAGCCAGGGCCTGATGTCAATGCTAAGTTCCATTATTCAGATAGTAGAAAAAAATTGCAAATCAATTTCAGCAGTTTACATAAAAGGAAAGAATATACATGCAGATTTTTTGAGCCGTCGCATAATTTCAGAAAGGGAATGGAGCCTGGATCCAAAAATATTTGGTCAGATAGTGGACAGCTGGGGGATTCCATGCATAGATCTTTTTGCTTCAGAACAGAAAAGTAAAGAATTGTTTTCCCCTATCTCAGGATCCCTCTGTGGTCTAGATGCCTTTCTCCACAGGTGGGATTTTCCACTAGCATATGCTTTTTTTTACCCTTGCCTCTGATTCCGTGGGTTCTAAAGAAGATAAGGGAAGATCGGGCAAGAATAATATTCATAGCCCCTTTTTGGCCTAAGAGACTATGGTTGAGAAAACTGTCTGTGATGGATCCATGGATTCTCCCTGCAACCTGGGGCCTTGTTTCACAGGGAACGGTGGTTCATCCTCAGGTAGACAGTGTTCACCTGACGGTGTGGAACCTGAGAGGCAGCTTTTAGCTAAAAGAGGTTTTTCTAACTATTAAATACCCTTTTAAAAAGTTGAAAGAGAGTCACTATTTCCATATATTCTAGAACTTGGAAGAGATTTTTGTCCTTTGCAGGGCTACAATTCAACGATCTTCTGTGTCCGTCTCCAGTTAATAAGATTCTTCAGTTTCTTCAGAAAGGATTGGAGATTGGATTATCTCCTAATACCTTAAAAGTACAGATTTCAGCACTTTCGGCTCTCTTTAATGACCAGTTAGCAATAATCCTTGGGTCATCCAGTTCTTTAAATCTGTCTCTAAAACTTCTCGGAATGTATCCCCGAAGGTAGCCCCTTGGGACTTAAATTTTGTTCTAGAAGCTCTTACTACTAATCCCTTTGAACCTATTGAGCAGATTTCTATTACATTTCTGTCCCTTTAAATTATGTTTGTTAGTGGCCCTTACTTCAGCTCGAAGGGTTAGTGAACTCCAGGCAATTTCTATTAATGCTCCTTATACTACCATTCTAGATGATAGGGTAGTTATTAGACCTGACCCGACATTTATACTAAAAGGTAGCTTCTAGGTTCCACAGATCCCAAGAGATCATCCTTCCATCCTTTTATGGAAATCCAACATCTGAGAAGGAAAAGGCTTTCCATTGCCTTGATGTCCGGAGATGTTTGATTCAATACCTAACTAAAACTAAAGATTCGAGGAAATCCTCCTCATTGTTCATTCTCTTTCAGGATAAGAATAAGGGTCTGCAAGCCTCTAAGAAAACCCTGGCAAGGTGGATTACGTCTGCAGTATCCCAAGCATATGCATCTTGAGGAAGGGAGCCCCCACATTCTACTAGGGCTATCTCAACTTCTTGGGTGGAGAAACAGCAGTCTGGTCTTCTCCGTCTATCTTTTTCAATCACTATCGCCTACAGCTAAACTCTAATTCTTTCTGCTGTTATCCCACCCTAAACATTTCTCTGTCTCTCTCTCTCTTTTACCGGTAATTGGATTTTACTGAACCCACGACAGCACCCATATTGCGCCTGCGCCCTGCATTAGGGATCCATGTCCACACAGGACGTGCCGCGCCCCGTGCGGCAAGATCCACTGCACATAATCAAAGGATCGGCTGCCATATACCTGAGTGGAGCATAAACTATAAGGTGGTGACAATTTAAAGTGAAAGGAGCAAAAGATTAAAATACACTATAGGGAATGTCTATGAAAGGTTACTGCCCCTAGTATCAACCAGGATGCATTAACCCGTCGTGATATAGGGAAGAGGAACAAATCAATGTCCACTTTTCCCAATCACTACACCCCTATTCCATGTATATTCTTTAGGGTAGGGGCAGAATTCACGCATGCTTGACATACGAACACCAGCCTCGTTTCCCAGGACTGGTGCCCCCTTGCGGGTCAAGGGAGAAGAACACCTAAGTGTCACCCCCCCCCCCCCCCCTCCAGTCCCCTCATGCACCGAAAAACTGCACCTCTATCCATATCATAGGTTAATGTTTCACACCACTCTAATATAGTAACCTAATATTCCACTAGGATAATAAAGCTCCATTCAAAGAATCAAGACAACCATGATCCTATCTGAGAATAAATTGAAGGGGTAGAAGACAAAAGAAGGATAAACAAATACATCCTGGGGTGGGCAGGATATCTGGATTATTTCCATCCAGATATCCTAAAATATAGAGAAAAATTATATAAGTAAAAAGCACTAATCTTAACTCATACACAGGTATAAGACACCCTCCCACAGGTAAGAGATTACACAACCCTAAATCAGCATTCAATCTATTAGGTTCTAATGTATGCAAACGATAAATCCAAAATAATTAACGATGTTTCAGTAAAATCGACCTGTCGCCACCTCGTCTCGGCATTGTGACCTGGTCAATAATTCTGAAACGCAAATCCTTCTCCGTATGTTTAGCCTCTGTAAAATGTTTAGATACCGGTAGATCAAGTTTCTTCTCCCTGATTGAATCAGCATAGATACACAATCTAGTTTTAACATCCCATGTCGTCTCCCCCACATAGATGAGACGGCATGGGCATTACAACTGTCACGGATGGTGTAGGGGAGAACACCAAAGGACAACAAGAAGGAAGGGAAAAGACACTAGGCCTCACCGCTAGGGAAGGAAAAGGGTCACCACCTATAAAACCCTGCTCCTGGCCCTAACTCCTATCCGTATGGGCACCTCTCGATAGTAGAGATGCCCATACACAGGAACCTAGAAAACCCTGGTGGCCTTCAGTTGCTCTAATAGTAATGACCGGGCAGAGACAACCCGCTCCTTCCCTGTCGAAGGAAGCAGCGTCTCGCTGAGGCCTAGTAAACAAAGGTGGGGGTGGGGGGGAATACAAAACACAACAAGCGGAACACTTAACTTCTGAAGCTGATAGACGATGGACGAACAGGACTTCACCATGAACCACACTCCAGCTCTTCCAAAAACCAAATGAAGCTATCCAGTGCAAGGAGTGATGGGTAAAGTCAGACTAAATAGGGGGAGGTGAAGGTCACATGATCCACACCTGAACAGGGGGTGTGGACATACCAGCAACACACAGACAAAGTGAAACCAAAAGAGGCTGTCAGATAACTAATGTGCAGATATTCTTTCAGACCTTCTCAAACCTGTCACCGGCGTGACAACAACATATGCTGAATCACAAGTTAGATATTGTTTTATCCTGTGTTCCCCGTCAATGGGTGTGTAAAAATGGCCCTCTTGAGCATCAGGGAACAATTTACACATCCATGACAGGGATAACATCCTGTTAAGTGCCCCAAAATATGTTCGAAATTGGATTTTTCTCGTACCCACATCCACACACACCAACTGATCTTTGATATTCCGTGTGCGGCGGTAAGATATGAGGGGAGGGTTATTTAACTCCGGAATGTGTTTAAAATTGCTACCCAATGTGGGCCAATGTTTCCGTAGGATACCGTTAATTTTTGTGCTTAAAGGTGAAAATCGTGTAACTAATGGAATACACTCCATATCCCTTGTATATGTCTTTTCCTTATTTAAAAGGGAAGCTCTAGAGATGGTCTGTACCTTAGAGATATGTGATTGTACAAGTTTCCTAGGGTAACCCCTCTTAAGAAACTTGTTCCCCATGTCCTTCAATCTGTTGGTCACCTCCTTCTCTTGTTGTACCACCCTTTTAACCGTAAGTAACTGGCTGAAGGGTAATGATTTAATCATACTCTTAGGGTGGCAACTATCAAACCGCAATAGTGTTTTCTTGTCTGCCTTGTAAAGGTCCGTGCACAATTGTTCTCCAGACCTCATAACTGTAACATCTAAAAACTGTATCTCAGTCTCCGATGAAACCAGTGTGAACTTCACCTCAGGATCAATCTCATTACGAAAATCCCTGAATAAATGTAGCTGTGACTGGGTACCTGTCCATAAAAAGACATCATCTATGTATCGCCACCACCCCAGAACTAGTCTGAAGTGGTGGCTAACATAGATGCCTCTCCTCCATGTGCGCCATAAACATGTTCGCATAATTCGGCACGACATTAGATCCCATCGCGGTCCTGCGCACTTGGATTAAAAACTCGTCTTGAAACATGAAATAGTTGCATGTGAGTACCATTCGCAGTAGTGACATAAAAAATCCCTTGCCATCAGTGGAGTATGGTGAGTCCGCCAGGCACCCCCTCACCGCATCTAGCCCTCTATCATGAGAAATCGACGTGTACAAGCTGACTACATCAAAAGAAGCCAGAATGGCATGTTCTGGAAGCCTTCCCGTGCTTACAACATTGAGGAAATGGGTTGTTTCACGTATGTATGATTTAGCTACACGTACATAAGGGGATAGCAATCTGTGAGAAAAGAGAAGAGACACCGGAAACTATAGGTCGACCTGGTGGAGATGTAAGTGCTAGGTCGATCCACATAGAGAAATGAGTACAATTCTCATCTATTACACCCCTATCCTTAGCTGAATCTAGTGTCATCCGTATCTTTCTCAAAAACTCAAACTTGGGGTCGCCCTGTAGTTTCCGGTATACATTCCCATCGCTCAACTGGTGATTAATTTCATCCATGTATCACTAGTATCCATGATGACCACTGCCCCTCCCTTATCTGCAGGTTTAATAGTCAGATCGGGGTTGTCGGATAAGTCCTTCAGGGCTTTGGTCTCCATGGATGATAGACTCCTCTTAATCATTCTATCCTGTTCTGTAGTTTTCAATGTCTCAAGATCTAGTCTAACCGCATTCATAAAGGCATCTAGCGCAACATGATTAATAGACGGCGAAAAATCACTTTTTACATATGACTTAACTTTATCTAAGCTGACGTTTGGTGTGTCCGTGCGTGTAAAAAATTTACTGCAGATACAAAAAAGAACACAATCAAAAAATCGACTATATATATATATATATGTAATTTCTAACAAGTACAGATGGGAACTTTTTTTTTAAAATATCTGTACCAAAAAAATTTGCCCAGGACTGATTAGCGCTTGGCGTTCACAGCTCGCAAACAGAAAAAGTGGTGCAGAGCAGGAAAAAAAAAAAGCTAGATAAGTGACAAAAAGTCACAAAATAGGATGGGAGACAGGAATCAGAGCTTGGGAAGGGGGGGGGGGGGGGGGATGGATTAGGGATCTGGAACTTCTGCTACTGCAAAAAATAAAAATCGCTGCAGCAGATGTTCCAGGTACCAGTAAGCAGCAGTGGTGCACCCAAAGTCCCAGCTAGCCAACAAGCAGCACAGATCCTCTCTGCACGCAGTCACCAGCTAGAACAGGTTTAGCCCTTTTCTGTGCTGCTATAGTGCTGCCATTGGCTGGAGCGTTGTCCACCGTAGTCCCCTGCCTGACCTCGGAGGAGACCGCAGCTTCCTTCTGCTTCCGGCGCTGCGACGTGCCTGTCTTCATTGGCCGGCCAATCGCAGCACTTGGAGCTGCAGGCGGGTGGCCAAAAGACACCATGCTGTCCTTAACTGGCATGTATGCCTGCCGGTAAGAGCAGCTATGGTGCCCAGATTCCCCCACGATTCTGTCCCAGCACCCAGTGGACCTTGCGCTGCACATGTACGGCGCGGGTCCTTAAGGGGTAATGACAGAGGAGGTTTGGAAGTCTGAGCATTGCTGACTTTTATGCACTATGGGTGAGATTTATCAAGACTGTGTTTTACTTTGGTATTTGAAATCTCCTAGGTTTCCGGAGGATGTGCCTAATTTATGAAGAGGCACACACAGTCCATGTGCCTGAATGAAATGTTCATAGATTTGTCCTCATTTGCACCTGAAAACTGGAGCAAATGAACATAAATGGTCCCTGTATCTCCACTCCCCATTTTCAAAAAGTGGCGAGGGCAACATAAAAATGACACTTGCGACAATATTTTGTCTCTGGTGTTTTAAAAAGTCACAAACACGAGGTTAACAACTTATCCTTTTTTTTTTTTTTTTTTTCTCTCTCTCTCTTCAGAAAGCTGGTTCAGGTTGATGATAAATCTCCTCACTTTGTGGCTGAATTGCTGTCAATACCATTCAAAGTTCATTAAGGGTCCATTCACACGTCCGTTGTTTCTTTCCTGATCTGTTCCGTTTTTTGCGGAACAGATCTGGACCAGTTCTGTACCCATTCATTTTCAATGGGTCCTGAAAAAATTCGGACAGCTCAATGTCAGATTTTTTTTCAGGACCCATTGAAAATGAATGGGTACAGAACTGGTCCAGATCTGTTCCGCAAAAAACGGAACAGATCAGGAAAGAAACAACGGACGTGTGAATGGACCCTAAGGAATATTTAGGAGGGATGAAATTTCAGAAACTGGCTGGCATCCTAATCGAGCAAGAAACTTGAATTCAGAGAGCTCTTTAGAACGGCCCATTCATTCATAAATGTTTGTACAGGCAGAGTTTTTTTTTTTTTTTTTTTTACAGAATTCTCTGATGAAATCTTTATGATAACTGTATTTTCCCCTAGAAGTCAATGAAATTTAAAAAAATGTAGATCTGTAATACTGATTTGTATCTGCAACTTGGGGAAGAATATTGGTATCAGGAGAGGCTGCAGCCTTTATGCTTAAAGGGGTTTTCTAAGCTGATTGGTAGGGGTATGACTCCCGGGACCTTTGCCAATCAGATACTGATGATCTATCCAGCGGAAAACCCCTTTAATTCACAGGTCAGTGATTGTGAGACCAAACCAAGTGCTGGTCAAAAACGCAGAACAGGTGCACATCTCTCAAATATATCTAGAGATGAGCGAATTTCATATTTTGAAATTCGTTCACGCTTCATTTACTGGTAAAATGTTAATTGCGTTATGGATTCCGTTACCACAGACTATAATGCAGTTCTATGATGACCTTTAGAGGCATTCCGTTATTCATTCCTTTCATAATAGAAGTCTATGGGCTGCATAATGGATCCACCCCGCTTCCGTTATGCAGGGGAGTCCTCTCCTGCATAAGGGAAACGGGACGGATCCGTTTTGCAGCCCATAGACTTATATTATGGGAATGAAAAACGGAATGCCTCTCGAGAGGACCCTGTGGCCACTGCCACCAATGATTTTAATACTGGGTGGTTGAGAGGAGCCGGTGCCCTGTGCCACCAATGATTTTAATGGGATGGGGGGTTGGGGGGGGGGGCACACTGCACCACCAATGATAATTACCCCTTAATACAGGAGGCAGGTACTGGCAGATCAGCGGCAGTTAACCTCTCAGGTGCCACACCTGAGGGGTTACCTGCCGCTGATCGCAGCTCCCTGTCAGGGGCAGGGTGCCGGCAATGCGATTCTGCTGCCGGCACCGGCCTCCTGTATTATGTGTTAAAGTATTTTCCTGGGTCCAGACTTTAAGTATTAGGCTACACAGAGCAGCACCCAGCGATGTCCCAGCACTCACCATTATTCCTGGGCGCCGCTCTGTTCGTCTGCTGTGCCCCATTACTGTCTCCTCTCCTGCTCCATATGCTAATTACTATCAGAGTAATGGGGAGGAGACATCAGCTTCACTAGTGGGCGTTCCTTCTCCCTGGCTGTAGCGCTGTCCAATCAAAGCGCAGGAAGAAGGAACGCCCACTAGTAAAGCTGATGTCTCCTCCCCATCCCTCCGATAGTAATCAGCATGTGGAGCAGGAGAGAAGACAGTAATGGGGCACAGCAGGCGAACGGCGCGGCTCTGTGTAGGAAAAGTCGTATCATTGGTGGCATCTGTCCATCCAGTTCAGCCTGTTATCCTGCAAGTTAATCCAGAGGTAGGCCACTTTAGGGGAAAAATTCCTTCCCGACTCCAATTAGAATAACTCCCTGGATCAATGACCTATTCAGAAATCTAGTAACTATAACCTGTAATATTATTACACTCCAGAAATACATCCAGACCCCTCTTGAACTCTTAGTGAACTCATCACCTCCTCCTCAGGCAGAGAGTTCCATAGTCTCACTGCTCTTACCGTAAAGAATCCTCTTCTATGTTTGTGTACAAACCTTCTTTCCTCCAGACGCAGAGGATGTCCCCTTGTCACAGTCACAGTCCTGGGGATAAATAGATGATGGGAGAGATTTCTGTACTGACCCCTGATATATTTATACATAGTTATTAGATCTCCCGTCAGTCGTCTTTTTTCTAAAGTGAATAACCCTAATTTTGTTAATCTTTCAGGGTACTGTAGTCCACCCATTCCAGTTATTACTTAAGTTGCCCTCCTCTGAACCCTCTCCAGCTCTGCTATGTCTGCCTTGTTCACAGGAGCCCAGAACTGTACACAGTACTCAATGTGTGAGCTGACTAGTGATTTGTAAAGTGGCAGTACTTTGTTCTCATCACGGGCATCTATGCCCCTTGGCAGCAGCTGCCTAACACTGGTTTTTACAGTTAAAGGGGTTGGGGCTCTTTCACACTTGCGTTGTTTTGTTCCGGCATAGAGTTCCGTCGTCGGGGCTCTATCCTGATCAGGATTATCCCCATGCATTCTGAATGGAGAAAAATCCGTTCAGGATGCATCAGGATGTCTTCAGTTCCGGACCGGAACGTTTTTTCGCCGGAGAAAATACCGCAGCATGCTGCGCTTTTTGCTCCGGCCAAAAATCCTGAACACTTGCCGCAAGGCCGGATCCAGAATTAATGCCCATTGAAAGGCATTAATCCGGATCCGGCCTTAAGCTAAACGTCATTTCGGCGCATTACCGGATCCGACGTTTAGCTTTTTCTGAATGGTTACCATGGCTGCCGGGACGCTAAAGTCCTGTTTGCCATGGTAAAGTGTAGTGGGGAGCGGGGGAGCAGTATACTTACCGTCCGTGCGGCTCCCGGGGCGCTTCAGAGTGATGTCAGGACGCCCCACGCGCATGGATGACGTGATCGCATGGATCACGTCATCCATGCGCATGTGGCGCTCTGATGTCATTCTGGAGCGCCCCGGGAGCCGCACGGACTGTAAGTATACTGCTTCCCCGCTCCCCACTACTACTATGGCAACCAGGACTTTAATAGCGTCCTGGCTGCCATAGTGTTACACTGAACGCATTTTGAAGACGGATCCGTCTTCAAATGCTTTCAGTTCACTTGCGTTGTTACGGATCCGGCGGGCACCTCCAGCAAATGGAGTACACAACGGATCCGGACAACGCAAGTGTGAAAGAGGCCTTATACAGGATTTTAATATTGATGACCTATGCTCAGGGTGGATCATGAATACCAGATCAGCGGGGGTTCAACACCCGGGACCCCCGCCGATCAGCTGGTTGAAGAGAAGGCCACACTCCATGCGAGCCGAGCCTTCCCTTTATTTACCTGCTCACCGTCGACATCGCAGAGGTGAGCAGGTGTAATTACAAGCCGTCCCATTCACTTCTGTGGGATGGCTCCTTCCTATTCAAGTGTATAGGAACGAGCCGTCCCATAGAAGTGAATGGGACGGCTTGTAATTACACCTGCTCACCTCTGCGATGTCGACGGTGAGCAGGTAAACAATAAAGCCGGGAGTGTGACCTTCTCTTTAAACAGCTGAACGGCGGGGGTCCTCAGTATTAAAATCACGGAAAACCCCTTAAAGGGAACCTGTCACCGGGATTTTGTGTATAGAGCTGTGGAAATGTACTGCTACATGGCCGCTAGCACATCCGCAATACCCAGTCCCCATCGCTCTGTGTGCTTTTATTGTGAAAAAAAACAAAACGATTTGATGCATATGCAAATTAACCTGACATGAGTCCTGCCCATGATATGAGTCAGGGACAGGACTTATCTCAGGTTAATTTGCATATGCATTAAATCGTTTTTTTTTTACACAATAAAAGCACACAGAGCTATGGGGACTGGGTATTGCGGATGTGCTAGCTGCCATCTAGCAACCCATGTCCTCAGCTGTATACCCAAAATCAGGCGGCGGTGCCATAGGGTCCCCGTGGGGCTGTAGGGGGGACCCGATGGCATGGAAGGCAGCGCGATGCCTAAGGAAGGGATTGCGCTGCCTTCCGGTGTCGAGCCTGTGAGATCCAGCCCCCTGGATCTCACAGGCAGGAAGCTGTATGAGTAATACACACTGTATTACTCATACAGCCAATGCATTCCAATACAGAAGTATTGGAATGCATTGTAAAGGATTAGACCCCCAAAATTTAAAGTCCCAAAGTGGGACAAAAAATAAAGTTTTCCTCCCAAAAATTAAGTTTCAAGTAAAAATAAACAAAAACGTCATTTTCCCCCCAAAAAATTTTTGGGAAAAAAAAAGGTTTTACATATTGGGTATCGACCGGCTCTATAAACATATCACATGACCTAACCCCTCAGATGAACACCGTAAAATAAAAAATAAAAAACTGTGCTAAATAAACCATTTTTTGTCACCTTACATCACAAAAAGTGTAATAGCAAGCGATCAAAAAGGCGTATGCCCACCAAAACAGTACCAATCTAACTGTCACCTCATCCCGCAAAAAATTTGCCCCTACCTGAGACAATCGTCCAAAAAGAAACAAAAAACCTATGGCTCAGAATATGGAGACACTAAAACATCATTTTTTGTTTTTTAAACAAGCTGTTATTGTGTAAAACTTACCTAATATGTATACTTTTTATTTATTTAAGTATCGCCGCGTCCGTATCGACCGGCTCTATAAAAATATCACATGACCTAACCCCTCAGATGAACACCGTAAAAAAATAAAACAACTGTGCTAAATAAACATTTTTTGTCACCTTACTTCACAAAAAGTGTATTAGCAAGCGATCAAAAAGTAATACGCACCCAAAATAGTGCCAATCAAACCACCATCTCACCACGCAAAAAATGAGACCCTAGCTAAGATAATTACCCAAAAACTTCAAAATATTTGGCAACACTAAAACATGATTTTTTTTTTGTTTAAAAAATGATATTATTGTGTAAAACTTACATAAATAAATAAAACTATACATATTAAGTATCGCCATGTCCGTAATAACATGCTCTCTAAACATATCACATGACCTAACCCCTCAGATGAACACCGTAAAAAAAAAAAACTGCTAAATAAACCATTTTTTGTCACCTTACATCACAAAAAGTGTATTAGCAAGCGATCAAAAAGTAATACGCAACCCAAAATAGTGCCAATCAAACCGTCATCTCATCCTACAAAAATCATACCCTACCCAAGATAATCGCCCAAAAACTGAAACAACTATGGCTCACTATGGAAACACTAAAACATGATTTTTATTTTTTTGTTTCAAAAATGAAATTGTGTAAAACTTACATAAAAAAAAAAAGTATACATATTAGGTATCGCCGCGTCCGTGACAACCTGGTCTATAAAATTACCACATGTTCTAACCTGTCAGATGAATGTTGTAAATAACAAAAAATAAAAACGGTGCCAAAACAGCAATTTCTTGTTACCTTGCCTCACAAAAAGTGTAATATAGAGCAACCAAAAATCATATGTACCCTAAACTAGTACCAACAAAACTTCCACCCTATCCCGTAGTTTCTAAAATGGGGTCACTTTTTTTTGGAGTTTCTACTCTAGCGGTGCATCAGTGGGGCTTCAAATGGGACATGGTGTCAAAAAACCAGTCCAGCAAAATCTGCCTTCCAAAAACCGTATGGCATTCCTTTCCTTCTGTGCCCTGCTGTGTGCCCGTACAGCAGTTTACGACCACATATGGGGTGTTTCTGTAAACTACAGAATCAGGGCCATAAATATTGAGTTTTATTTGGCTGTTAACCTTTGCTTTGTAACTGGAAAAAAAATATTAAAATGGAAAATCTGCCAAAAAAGTGAAATTGTATCTCTATTTTCCATTATTTCTTGTGGAACACCTAAAGGGTTAACGACATTTGTAAAATCAGTTTTGAATACCTTGAGGGGTGTAGTTTCTAGAATGGGCATTTTTGGGTGGTTTCTATTATGTAAGCCTCACAAAGTGACTTCAGACCTGAACTGGTCCTTAAAAAGTTGTTTTTTGAAAATTTCTGAGAAATTTCAAGATTTACTTCTAAGCCTTGTAACATCCCCCAAAAATGAAATGTCATTCTCAAAATCATCCTAACATGAAGTAGACATATGGGGAACGTAAAGTAATAACTATTTTTGTAGGTATTACTATGTATTATAGAAGTAGAAAAATTAAAACTTGTAAATTTGAAAATTTTTCCAAATTTTGGGCAAATTTGGTATTTTTTTATAAATAAAAATTATTTTTTTTTACTCCATTTTACTAGTGTCATGAAGTACAATATGTGACGAAAAAACAATCTCAGAATGGCCTGGATAAGTCAAAGCGTTCCAATAGCTATAACTTTTTTTTACATTTTCGAGTCATATAGCCATATGGGGGCATATTTAATTTACCATGCCTGTTATTGGAAATCGGGGGTAAAATTCTTTGTGGGGTTAATTTGAAAAGAAACAACCCACAATTCTGCCTAGGTTTTTGGGGTTTTGATATTATGACGTTCACTGTGCACTAAAAATTACATGACATTCTTATTCTGCAGCTTAATAAGAATACAACAATACTAAACTTGTATAAAATAAAAAAACCTTTGAAAAAATCAATTTTCTTTTCATTGCTATTTTCTCACAGCCATAACTAACTATTTAATATTTCCGTCCGCAGAGCTGTATGAGGGTAGTTTTTATGGGTACCATTTTTGTGGTATGTACGACTTTTTGATCACTGTTATTCAATTTTTTGGGTGGGGGAGGGGTAAGGTGACAATAAAATGACGAATTGCGTGTTTGGTTTTTTTGCGTTACAACGTTCACCTCACAGGAATTTACTTTTTTTTTTTCCCGGAAGTGGCAATACCTGAATTTTTTTTATTTTATTGTTAAAATATTTTTATATCTAAGATAAGTATATATATATATATATATATATATATATATATTTTTTTACATTTCTAAACTTTTAATTTAATAACTATTAGCCCCAAATCCTATTCTCGCCCTATTAGAGTAAATAGGATTTTCACATGTTCCCTGCTGCGCTGTGCTTTGTGCATGGGAGCCATGAAAGGCTTCACAAGGGTCCAGGCTGCCATGGTAACCACTTGGAGCCCTGCAATTTCACTGTGGGGGCTCCAATCGGAAGGCAGAGAGAGCCGCATCCCGCTGCCTTACCTCACAGGTGCCAAGATCAACGTTGATCTTGGCACCTGAGGGGTTAATCGGCGGGATCACCTGTCATCGCGGCCAGGTGCCTGCTGTATGAAATAAGTATTTTTAATTGTCTAAAAATGGTCCAAATTTTGCAGATTTTTAGTAATTTCTTATTTTCCATAGATGCTGCATGAAACCTTTTTTTTATTTTTTTTTATTACTTCAGCCTATTTGTATCGTATTATGCTCATAGTGGGGCCCTAGTCATGTAAATGGTGACTGCATCTCTAGGGCTCATATACATGACTGTTTCTATATTCCATTCCTCAAAATACGGATAGCTTTCTGTGTTTTTTCTCTCTCCCATTAATAGAAATGGCTATTCTCCTCCACAGCGCGAATGAGAACAGGACATGTTCTATAATTTGTCGAATGGATGCGGACAGCCGATCCATTGAAATTAATGGGTTGGGGGGGCATGGTCTGGCTGCCTAGGTGGATGGTTGTGTAGAGCCTGAGCTCCCGTGATAGCACCGAATTAAGCGACATTACAAAGCCCAGCGTTACTCTTTTTCTGCCTAAAACTCGAGGTAACCTTCACAAGACATGACTGGGCGCAGGAAGAAGTCGGCTAAGCAGCCGAAACTTACGAAGTTCTACTTCTCCAGAGATGCAGGAGACATCCAAGATGGCGCTGAAAGTTTAGCGGTCTCTCCCTCTGAGCGCACAACAACACCAGACCTCCCTCATAGCTCTCCTGCCTCATCTTTGCGGAGATCGCTGTCTGACTCGGGGCTCCCCACCCAGCTGGAGCTGGGAGATCATAGCACGCCAGCCAGCGGGGTAGAGATGCCTCAGAGCTCGGAAGGAACACAACGACCGGTGAGTCACAGCTCCCCACCAAACCTTACACCACGTGAGCTTCCTTCAGCTTCACCCTCCTCTCAGCGGGAACCCACACAATTAAATGCCCGACATGCGGCTGTTAATTTACCCCTATGCATGGACACAAAGAGCTTTCCTGCAGGCTCAGAAGAAGCCAATACAGCCTTCACAGATACCGCCATGCGTGAAATGCTGATACTGCAGCGGCGATCCTTGCTGCTGGACATAAAGTCCATCATAGCACCTCTGCGTACTGATATCGATGAGCTGGGGGTCCGGACAGACCACCTGGAAAGTAAATTTGGGGACTTTGCATCCTCGCACAACGCCCTAATTGACGCTCACACAGAGCTAGAGGCAGAGGTGGAAATGATTAAGG
The DNA here is from genome assembly GCF_905171765.1 of Bufo bufo. NCBI lineage: Eukaryota > Metazoa > Chordata > Amphibia > Anura > Bufonidae > Bufo > Bufo bufo. The sequence continues at coordinate 110,341,813 of NC_053393.1, read as the reverse complement.
CCAAAATGGCCGACCTTGAAGATAGAAGCAGACGCAACAATATCAAGTTGAGAGGGATTCCGGAATCTGTGTGTCCCATAGAAATCCCTGACTATGTGCGGTCTCTTCTGAAAGCAGCTTTGCCGGATTGCCCTGACAGGGACTTGGAAATTGACCGGGCGCACCGCGTTCCTCGACCGCGACATCTGGAGGACTCAGTGCCTCGGGATGTGCTAGCCAGAGTTCATTTCTTCAGGATCAAAGAACAGCTACTGTCTTCAGCGAGGAAAAACTGAGGTCTCCCTGCACCCTTCCATAAGGTACTCTTATTTGCAGACTTATCTGCAGCTACACTGCGTTTGAGGAGGGCCCTCTCACCTATCACGTCAGCCCTTAGAAGTGCTAATGTACCGTACCGCTGGGTTTTTCCAGTCTGCCTGCTGATACACCATAACAGAGTCTTCCATAAAGGCCATTGATGAGGGACTGGCACTCTTACAAAGTTGGAACATCCCCGTGTCCTCCACAGATGAAGCTCAACGCCATGCTCCAGCCAAAGTCCGCAAAGACTGGTCAAGAGTACGCTGAACCAAGTTTCACGGCGAGTATGCCTCGCCTTCAGGTGCTGTACGTTTGTACGGGTTCTGTCATTCTAACCTGCCTCAATCCTAGGTTGCAGACGGGACATTTGCCTTACTTCTTGTATTGAGCCTCTTTTAGGGTTACTATGTTCTACCTCTGTTTAAGTTTGATGTTTTACCTCCTGTGTCCTTGGGGGTTAAATTCTCTAGGTGCTCATACTATGCCTGTTTTCTCTCGTGCTACCTTTGTCCGGGTGATGCAGACTTCCTCGCTGAGAGATGTTCTGTGTCTGATATCTCTGTTATTACCTGCTAGTAATAGAATGCTGTTTATTTTAATCTATCATTTTAATTACATTTGCTGGCATGAATGCCAATGGCTTAACAACCCAATGCGCAGAGCGCACCTGTGGAAAGAATCAAAGGTATTACAGTGTGATGTTCTAGGGATACAGGAGACGCATTTGCTTCAGCGTGATGCTTTCAGGCTGAGACATACACAGTTTCCACACATTTTTCAATCGCACTTTCACACCAAATCCAGGGGGGTCATGTTAGCTATCAAAAACACGGTAGCATTTTGCCATGTAGCTGACCACATAGATCCTCATGGACTATTTGTATACTGATATGCACTCTTAATAATGTAGTATTCACCGTAGTGTCTCTGTATGCTCCGAACCAGGGCCAAATACATTTCTTTCACAAGTTAATGAAGCTGGTCCATAAGAAACAACAGGGAAAACTGGTGATCTGTGGTGATTTTAATCTGACATCAGATCCGTCTGTGGATACTTCCACCTCCCCAATGCGGGCCACCCCTTCCCTCACTACTACCTTCTGGAAGGAGCAGTTATATGACGTCTGGTGTATCCACCATGTGTCTTCTAGCGATTACTCATTTCATTTTGGGGTTCATAATATGTATTCCAGGATTGACATGTTTCTTGTGGATAGAGCACTCCTCCCTCAGGCACAAAATTCCTCCATAGAAACTATCAAATGGTCTGACCATGCTACTATTACTTTGGCGGTTTCTGAATCTATTAACTCCCCACAAGTATACTTGTGGCGGAGTAACCCCCTTTTGCTCTGAGAACCTCAGTATGGCTCCTGCATAGAAACAGATTTCAAAGATTTTGTCAAATTTAATGATTCCTCTCACACAGACCCAGTGACTCTGTGGAACGCTCACAAGGCCTGCATCCGGGGGTCCTTTATACAGCAGGGTGCGATACGAAAAAAGTGACTGGAAGCAAAGATATCAAACATTCTGTCCCAACTACAACTAGTGGAGGCAAATAACAAAGCGAATCCTACTCCTTTGTTAGCAGATGAGCTTAGACGCCTCAGACAGGAGTTGAGAGGTTATATGCTTTCCTCCTACGAGAAAATGCTTTGCAAAATAAAAGCGACTTATTATTCACATGATAACAAAGCGGGTAAACTTTTGGCGTCTAGATTTAAGGCACGTCATACAAAAAGCAGAATCCCTCACCTTATCCATCGCTATTCACAGGAGAAAGTTTACTCCCCCATAGAGATTGCTAATGGCTTTTAATCATACTATACCAATCTTTATAATTTACAAAATTCCTCCCCCGCCCCAGCGGACCTAGATGACCGGGTTAGTATGTATCTCAATTCCCTACATTTACCCACACTAACTAGTTCCCAGCTTCAGGACCTTAACTCTCCTATTACTATCGAGGAAGTGGAGCCGGTGATTGCGTCTCTCCCTAGAGACAAAGCCCCTGGCCCCGATGGCTTTGCTAGCCATTATTATAAACATTTTAAGCAGATTATTAGCCCCTACCTAAGAGACTTCTGTTAAGCTGCAATGTCCCAGGGATCTCTGCCGGCTGAAAATCTACAAGCCCTTATTATCACCCTCCCTAAACCTGGCAAATCGCCTGATAGACCACAGAATTTTAGGCCCATCTCCCTCCTAAACCAGGATGTCAAAATATATGCGAAGTTATTGGCCACCCGTTTAGCCAAAATTCTACCTTCCATTATTCATGTGGACCAGGCCGGCTTCGTTCCGACCCGTCTGACCTACTATAACACGAGACGCCTGCTAGTTATTTTTCATCATGTTCAGAAGAGTGGCATTCCCGCGTTGGCATTGGACGCCGAGAAGGCATTCGATAGACTTCGTTGGTCGTTTGCCTTCTCGGTGCTTAAGCAACTGGGTTGCATTGGCTCCATTCTCACTGCCGTTAGAGCACTCTATAGTAACCCTACGGCTAGAACGTTTGTAAATGGAGCCTTGTCAGATGTGTTCGAGCTCACGAATGGCACTAGACAAGGCTGTCCCCTATCTCCCTTTATTTTTATAATAGCCATGGAACCGTTGGCCTAGGCGATTAGACAGGACACCAATATTTCAGGGGTTACCGTAGATGGGCGACCCCATGTAATATCCTTATATGCAGATGACGTGTGCCTAACCAGGGCCGGTGCAAGGATTTTTGCCGCCCTAGGCAAGATAAAAATTGCCGCCCCCCCCCCCCTTATCAGATGATCTGCCCATATCATGACATCACATATGTTCCACCCCTTTCTCAGCTTTTAAATTAAAAGAACTGCTATGTTTCCCTTAGGGTAAATCCAGCTTCTTGTAGCTGTCTCTTTTTGCGTAACGGAATTGCGGACCCATACATTTCTATGGGATCCGCAATTCCGATCCTGAAAAAAATAGAACATGTCCTATTCTTGTCCGCAATAGCGGACAAGAATAGGCATATTCTCTTAGTGCCCGCAAAATGCGGAACGCACATTGCTGCTGTCCGTGTTTTGTGGATCCGCAAAACACACATGGATGTGTGAATGGACCCTAAATGTGAGGTAAATTAGTCTCCAATGTAGTATTAATAACTAAACAATTACATAATAAATATAATGCATTGTCTACTTACCACCAGGACAATAAGATGATCTGGTCTCTGGCTGCAGTCTGGCTCTTGGTCTGGCTCTGGAGACTCCCTTGTCACTCTCTTCTCCCCCCCCCCCTCCCTTGTCACTCTCATTCCAGCCTCCCCTCCCTTGTCCCTCTCATTTTACCCCCCCTCCCTTGTCACTCTCATTGCAGCCCCCCCTCCCTTGTCACTCTCATTGCAGCCCCCCCTTGTCACTCTCATTGCAGCCAGCCCCCCCCCTTGTCACTCTCATTGCAGCCAGCCCCCCCCCTTGTCACTCTCATTGCAGCCAGCCCCCCCCCTTGTCACTCTCATTGCAGCCAGCCCCCCCCTTGTCACTCTCATTGCAGCCAGCCCCCCCCCTTGTCACTCTCATTGCAGCCAGCCTCCCCCTTGTCACTCTCATTGCAGCCAGCCCCCCCCTTGTCACTCTCATTGCAGCCAGCCCCCCCCCCCCCTTGTCACTCTCATTGCAGCCAGCCTCCCCCTTTGTCACTCTCATTGCAGCCAGCCCCCCCCCCCTTGTCACTCTCATTGCAGCCAGCCCCCCCCTTGTCACTCTCATTGCAGCCAGCCCCCCCTTGTCACTCTCATTGCAGCCAGCCCCCCCCTTGTCACTCTCATTGCAGCCAGCCCCCCCCTCTTGTCACTCTCATTGCAGCCAGCCCCCCCCCCTTGTCACTCTCATTGCAGCCAGCCCCCCCCTTGTCACTCTCATTGCAGCCAGCCCCCCCCCTCTTGTCACTCTCATTGCAGCCAGCCCCCCCCCCCCTCTTGTCACTCTCATTGCAGCCAGCCCCCCCCCCTCTTGTCACTCTCATTGCAGCCAGCCCCCCCTCCCCCCGTCACCTCTAGTGTAGCGTGGCCGAGCTCTGTTCGGTCCACGGTACAGGAGCATTTGTTTCCTGTACCCGGCCGGACTAACAGGAAGTGCACACTAAGTGAGCACTTCCTGTCAGTCCGGCCGGGTACAGGAAACAAAAGCTCCTGTACCGCGGACCTAACAGAGCTCGGACACAGAATGACAGCTGGCTGCGCAGCACTGAGCCGGCGGCCGGAGATTCTTTAGAGCGGCAAGCGCTCAGCCGCTCAGGAGGGGCGCCGCCGGCCGGCCGAACTTATATATCCAATTTTTTATTTTTATTTTTTTTTTACACTGCAACGGGCGCCCCCTGCTAAATGGCGCCCTAGGCGACTGCCTAAGTCGCCTTACTGGTGGCGCCGGCCCTGTGCCTAACCCTCACAAATCCAGAAGAGTCCCTGTCGGCAGTTATGCCCCAAATCTCTCATTATTGTGACCTTACGTACTACCACCTTAATTCCTCCAAAACGCAATCCCTACCTATCAACACTTGGACCTTTGATTGGCAGCACCTCAGCATTGAATACTTAGGAATCAACATGTCACATACCCCGGCCCAATTGTACGCACTAAACTATGACTCTCTCCTAGTCTCCACAGAAAAGGAACTTATAGAATTTGCTAAATATGACGCCTCGTGGATGGGTAAGATTGATACGTTTAAAATGTTTATCCTCCCTAAGTTTTTATATATGTAACGCACCCTGCCTATTGGGAAGGGAAACACCCCAGGATCGCTCGTAATATCTTAACTAGGGAAAGACGTATGGGAGGTTTAGCGCTACCAGATCTAAAATTGTACTATGTATCTACATTGGTCTCAATGCTGAAGGGCTGGGTTCAGTTGTCCCAGGATCTACCCTGGGTACATCTGGAAGCATCACAAGCCGCCCCATACTCCTTGAGGGAGTTGTTGCACTTACCATTTTGGAAGATTCCTACTCCTAAAAGTCTAAGCCCGACGGTGCTGGCATCGCTGAGGGCATGATCTACGTACCATGTACTGGCAGATGCTGATGACCCCCCTACACTTGCCTCTCTTACCTTCTCTCTGCTCCGGTCTCTACTTCCTCACTCTGATCTGTCACTATGGGTTTCAGCCAATATCCACACAGTGGGAGACCTTTTAGATAAAGGGGTATTACAGCGGTTCCAACTTCCAACCGATATGTGAAAAGTTTTCTATCCCGAGCAGGGAATTCTTTAAATACCTCCAGATCCGCCATTTGTTACAAGACCTGCAGCCTTCCGGGGTTAAAATAGATAGACTAGCTAAACTATATATTATGGGCAACATGAAGGGTTTGAAGCCCCTATATAACTCCATCCTTCAGCCGACACACTTTAAACGCTCTCATCCTATGATCGCTTGGGAAAGGGACTTGAACTTGTCTATTTCTGAAATGGATTGGTTGCAGGCCCTTAGAAAGATTCACAAACACCTGAAATGCACCTCCCACGTAGAATCGGCTGTAAAAACAGTGCTTAGATGGTATTACACACCAGACAGATTGGCTCTTATGTATCCTCATGTCTCTAACCTATGCTGGAGAGGTTGCGGTTGCAGGGGCACCTTGTTCCATATCTTGTGGCAATGTCCTAGCATCCAAGGATATTGGTCCACTTGCCGAGACCTACTAGACTGGAATATGCCTTTTGAGACAACCTGGTCTCCGTAGCTGGCCCTTTTATTCATAGGAGTTGATCTCCTTCCAGCCCGTTTGAGGGTTTTGTTCTGCATAATATGCGTAATGGTAAAATTATTACTCCTACGGAAATGGAAGACCCCTGACATCCCAGACCTCTCTGAATTAGTATCAGCACTTAACACCACCTACTCTTTTGAGAGGGTTATTGCTTTGGTCTGGGGGGTATATGGCAGATTTAAGATAAATTGGAGCCCCTGGGAAACTTCCCCATATTGTTCCGTGCCATAAAGCCTCCACAAACCAGCCTCTCTAGATAGAAGCCAGCACCTCAATAGTATCAGGTTTAGCAGAGTGGGCTCTAGCCATTGGTTCCCTCAGACTTGACATAGGTAGCCACTTTCCTCAGCACAACTAACACTCTTCTTCTACAGGCAGCACAAGTTAACAGCTTGTTTGTGATACTGTCCAGCATATGATGTGATTTAATAAAGAGGAAGATTTTATGGGAAGAAAAATAAGTGCCGGAATCGTCTTTTTCTATTTCAGCACAAGTTAATACTCTTCAAGGGTTCTCCGCACAGGAGCCCTACTTTGGTTACAGTTATTTAAGATGTTATGTATCTTTTTTTTTTTGTACCTTGCACATCGGGTATGCCCGATATATTCCTGTAATTGTCAAAAATGCAATAAAAACTATTAAAACGAAATTAATGGGTTGGTGTGCGATTAAAAAAAAATAATTGTGTGCATGAGGCCTAAAGTACAAAAGCTAGTTGCTAGTTTTACACTAGCGCTAAAATGTTCTGGCAAGCTGTTCAGTTAGGGTACTTTTACACTAGCGTATTTGTTTTCCGGTATTGAGTTCCGTCCCAGGGGCTCAATACCGGAAAAAAAACTGATCAGTTTTATCCTAATGCATTCTGAATGGAGAGCAATCCGTTCAGGATGCATCAGTTCAGTCCCTCTTATGTTTTTTGGACGGAGAAAATACTGCAGCATGCTGCAGTTTTCTCTCCGGTCAAAAATCCTGAACACTTGCCAGAATGCCAGATAAAATGTATTAGTGTATTAGATCCGGCATTAAAATTATTGCTGCATTGATGGATCCGTTCTTCCGGTCCGCGCATGCACAGACCTTTTAAATCTGTGAAAATAAATAAATACCGGGTCCGTTTTTCCGGGTGACATCGGAGAGACTGATCCGGTATTTCAATGCATTTGTCAGATGGATCCGGATCCGTCTAACAAATGCCATCCGTTTGCATCTGGATTGCCGGATCCGGCAGGCAGTTCCGGCAACGGAACTGCCTGCCGGAATCCTCTGCCGCAAGTGTGAAAGTACCCTTAGAGCAACAGCCCGCCAGAGTTCATCACATCAGGCATAGCCGGTTACCACCTTTCCCCTCTGGAGCCATTGACTATAATGGCATCTGGTCTGTTTCCGGCATTAGTGCCAGGATTCAGCCAGACAAAAACACACGGCTGCCTGGCGGCGTGTCAGCAGTTTCTAGCTATGCCGGATGCAATGAACATTTTAGCGCTAGTGTGAAACTAGCTCGAGCAGGTGGAATTTTAGAAAAGTACACCAAAAAACTTGTATCACTGATGGCATTTTACACATATGTTTTTTCTTAATTGTTTTGGCTTATTATTTGCTTTCTGAAATCTAATTTATGTAATAATTTTTTTTCTTTCTGTTGGTTAGAACTGGGATGAATATGGCCACCATGCGTTCATGCAGAATCATATACCTTATCTTTTGGAGTTGCTTCTGGATCCTGACCAGCTCACAAAATCTTCTCATTCCAGTCACTGTAGTCTTTTATCCCTTGAAGCTGCTCAAGCTCTTGGCTTTCTTCTTGAAGGAACAGTGGACAAAAACAGAACTGTCCATTCTTTTATTGATTTAGCACTTTGGCATCCATTGCAAACTGTAAGTGGTTACTCAAAGACAACTGAAACATTCTCCCTTCAAAAGTTACAGGCCTGGATAAAGGAATGCTTTGTGGTGAACCCATTTGGGATGTCAGCATGCATCAGGTCAGGAAGAAAATTAGCATGGGCACAACAAAGTAAGAAAATACTAATACTTATTTTTCAGTTGCATGTTTGTTGGAATGGTATGTAAACTTATTCCACAGTACAATCCACTTTTGTAATATTGGTGACCCATCCTTAGCACCCCCGCCGATCAGCTGTTTGAAGAGAACGCAGCGCTCACACAAGCGCATCCTTCTCTTCATTGGCGACCTGCCCGCCGTTGACATTGCAGCAGGGACTAGTTGTAATTACAACTCTGCGGTTCTATTCAGTTCAGTGGGACGGCTCTTTACTGTTCAAGTGAAAAGGAAGGAGCCATCACTTTGACACGAATTGTTACGTATGAGCTGTAATTACACTGCTCACCGCTGCAATGTAGATGTTGAACAGGTAAACAGTGTAGAGAAGGCAGCTGACGATCTGCGGATAGGTCATCAATATTACAAAAGTGGACAACCCCTTTAAATAGCAAATCCCATAAACGGCTGCCAGGAGTGGGCCGCGTTATGGAAACATCGAGAGCTGTGCTACATTGTTTTCCTAAGTCTTATTGTAGTGAATAGGAGTTCCAGAGACGGTGTAGCTCGCTGTCCTATGATGCGTTTGCGTAGTTCAGTCTCAAAATTTTGAGAGTGCCCAAAAACAGCGTAGCAGAGCCAACTCAGTTGTTTCTGTAACTCTGCCCACCTCTAGCTGCTACTTTACTAGGGTTATCCAATATCAGCCATGAAATGTTGAGAGTGGAATAAACCTTTAATGTTGAGAAAGAATGGAGGGGCGATGGTTTGTTTTCTTACTATTTGTACTCTCTTCTGGGTATTAAACCCTTCTCTACACACGGCGTACATGTACGATGCACTGATGAAGTGGGCGCAGTCGATCAGGAGCTGGGGCCCGGCTGTATCCGCCATTAGGTATCGCCCCATCCGTAATGACCGGCTCTATAAAAATATTACAAGATCTACCCTGTCTAAAAGTACTATATTCCCCAAAATGGTACGACTGAAAATGTCAACTAATCCCACAATAAACATGCCCCAACATAAGATAATCAGCAGAAAAATGTAAAAAAACATAAGCCTCTCAGAAAATGGTGACTCAAAAATAGGATAAAAAAAATAAATATCTAAAATAATCGTACTGACCAGCAAAATAGATAACGTCATTTTTCCTGCACTGTGTTCGCCACAATAAGAAAACCTAAAACAGAATTGCTGCTTCCCAGAAAGATAGAGGTCACAAAGGTGTACCACAAAATAGAATCAATGATCATTTCCACTTATCCCACTTAAAAATAAGCCCTCACATAGCTCTGTTCAGTAGCCACATGGCGCCATAAAGCCATGGAAAGCTGTGCAGCAAAGGCCAAAAAGTGTTTTTTCTCTTGTGAACTCAGCAGGGCACCGAAACAGCAGTTTACATCCACATTTATGGCATTAAAGGGGTTGTCCTATGAAAAACATTCTACAGTATTCAAGCCAGTGCCTGAATCTGAATACTTTTTTATTTGCATGTAATTAAAACTTTAAACTACCCACCGAGTTATTAAAAAAATGTGTTGGCACCTGCTGGTCTCCCCCTTCCCCCCCCCCCCCCCCCCCCCCCCCCTTATTTCTTTGTCCGGCTCACTGGGTTGGCTGCGCATGCTCAGTTTCATCCTTCAGCTGCCATCAGAGTTTTGATAGGGAGAGCATGGACACGCCCTTAGCTTAGCTACAGCAGAACAGACACTACCCTTTAACTGCCAGCGTGATATAAATGTGGAGATCTGTGTATCCATGTAAGATACAGGGCCGGTTATAGCTTCATTAAAAAGAGTTTGTCATGTACTATATAATGTCTGGTTTAAATTTTTTACAGTAGTCATGGGATAACCCTTTTAACCACTTCACATCTGCCCATAGGATATAAACGTCCTATGGGTGGATGTTTATATCTTAATGGACGTTCTGGAACGTCCATTCAGAGATGGCAGCTGCACGCTAATCGTGCAGCTGCCAAGCAGGGGGGGCCGGCTGTCAGTGACAGCAGGGCACCCCAGGGATAAGACGGGGACAGTTCCCAGGTGTCCCTTCCTTCTCGATCGCTGTATACACATGTGACCGCCGGGGGAGTGCAGGAGCTGTCGGGTCTTCCACAGACCTCGATCAGCCCTGCACTGAGGCTGTACAGTGCAGTATTCTGCTGTACAGCCTCTCTGGGGGGTTTATTTCCCCTGTAACTGGGCTTACTATGTCAGCCCCAGTTACAGGAGATATCAATGGTGGGAGGAAAAAAAAGTGGTGTTAAATGTCCCCCAGAGGTCTTGCATGACCTTATGGGGGACGCAAAGTGTAAAAAAATAAAAATGGTTTCACATGTAGGGTTGAGTGAACCCGAACTGTAAACTTTGGGTTCGTACCAAACTTAAGGATTTTTGGACCCTGAACCCGAACTTTTCAGTAAAAGTTCGAGTTCGGTGTTCGGAGATTTATTTGGCACTTTTTGAACAGCTGCAGAGCAGCCAATCAACAAGCGTTTTACTCTTGTGCCCTTAGAAGCCTACTAATTGCATGGCTGTGATTGGCCAGTGCAGCATGTGACCCAGCCTCTATATAAGCTGGAGTCACGTAGCGCTGCACGTCACTCTGCTATGCTTAGTGTAGGGATAGGATGCTGCTGCTGTGAGGGAGAGAATAGGACAGAATCTTTAATCTGAAGTGCTTGTTAATTCAGCGATCTACATAGATTTAGTTTTGTGGGTGCAGTGCACAATCTTTTTACCCTGCCCTGAGCCCAGTGACTCAGTAAAGGAACTTTTATCCGTCAGTTAGGTGGGCGGCGGCAGCGGCCATTTTATTAAAGCTCAGTGCACCAGCACAGCATATGCGCATTTGTGACATTCAAATCCAAGCTTGAAATACTGCAATAATAATCTGGGTTTAAAAAAAACAACAATTTTTGGCAATATCCTACATCTGGTGCCTTTGCAGTGGATTATCTGGATTTTAAAGCGGGTGAGCTGGATTTTCCTATTTTCCGCCTTTGCAGCATTTGTCAGTGTGAAAGACCAGCTTGAAATACTGCAATAATTTTCTGGGTTTAAAAAAAAACATTTGTCCATCCAGTTCGGCCTGTCATCCTGCAAGTTGATCCAGAGGAAGGCAAAAAAAAAAAACCCTGTGAGGTAGAAGCCAATTTTCCTCACTTTAGGGGAATAAAAAATTCCTTCCCGACTCCAATCAGACAATCAGAATAACTCCCTGGATCAACGACCCCTCCCCCGTAGCTATATCCTGTAATATTATTACACTCCAGAAAGACATCTTGGCGAATCTTGAATTCCTTTATTGTACTCACCATCACCACCTCCTCAGGCAGAGAGTTCCATAGTCTCACTGCTCTTACCATAAAGAATCCTCTTCTATGTTTGTATACAAACTTTCTTTCCTCCAGACGCAGAGGATGTCCCCTCGTCACAGTCACAGTCCTGGGGATAAATAGATGATGGGATAGATCTCTGTACTGACCCCTGATATATTTATACATAGTAATTAGATCTCCCCTCAGTCGTCTTTTTTCTAAAGTGAATAACCCTAATTTTGATAATCTTTCAGGGTACTGTAGTTGTTCCATTCCAGTTATTACTTTAGTTGCCCTCCTCTGGACCCTCTCCAGCTCTGCTATGTCTGCCTTGTTTACAGGAGCCCAGAACTGTACACAGTACTCCATGTGTGGTCTGACTAGTGATTTGTAAAGTGGTAGGACTATGTTCTCATCACGGGCATCTATGCCCCTTTTGATGCAACCCATTATCTTGTTGGCCTTGGCAGCAGCTGCCTGACACTGGTTTTTGCAGCTTAGTTTGCTGTTTATTAAAATTCCTAGATCCTTTTCCATGTCAGTGTTACCGAGTGTTTTATCATTTAGTATGTACGGGTGACTTGCATTATTCCTTCCCATGTGCATAACTTTACATTTGTCAGTGTTAAACCTCATCTGCCACTTATCTGCCCAAGCCTCCAATCTATCCAGATCCCTCTGTAGCAGTATACTGTCCTCTTCAGTGTTAATTACTTTACACAGTTTAGTGTCATCTGCGGATTTTTTTTTTTTTACTATGCAAGCCTTCTACAAGATCAATAATAAATATATTAAAGAGAATAGGGCCCAATACTGACCCCTGAGGTACCCCACTAGTGACAGTGACCCAATCTGAGTGTGTACCACTAATAACCACCCTCTGTTTTCTATCATTGAGCCAGTTACTTACCCACATACAGACGTTTTCTCCCAGTCCGAGCATTCTCATTTTATATACTAACCTTTTATGTGGTACAGTGTCAAATGCTTTGGAGAAGTCCAGATATACGACATCCATTGATTCACCACTGTCAAGTCTAGAACTTACCTCCTCATAGAAACTGATTAAATTAGTTTGGCATGACCGGTTCCTCATGAAGCCATGCTGATATGGCGTTAGATGCTCTAACATAATATCTCTCAGAAAACCTTCAAACAGCCTATGCTGCATTTGTTAGTGTAACATACAAGCTATAAATACTGCAATAATATTCTGGGTTTAAAAAAAACACTTATTTTGGGCAAAAAAATTAATTTGCAGCCTTTGCTGCATCTGTCAGTGTGAGATACACGCGTTCGATACTGGTGTTCTATTCTGTTATTAAAAAAACACCCATTTTGTGCAAGATCGCAAATTTGCGGAGAATGAGGAGAGTGTCGAATAAGGGACGTCTTTGGATCATGTACTGCTTTTTTTATTTAAAACTTTACTTTTATTATTTTATTTTTAATACACATTGTCATCTCTTATCTCTATATATACATAGACGAGTTAAAACTATCAGTGGTGTGGGCTAGCTCTGTCTTATTTATATTTGTCACTTTTGTTTCTGACTACTGTTTATTGCCACAGTTATTTGTGGCCTGTATTTGCTTCTGACCTTTCTTCTATTGTCGCCTGTATAGCTATTTGTGCACTCCTATTTGTGAGGTTCGCTCACTACCTTCATATAGGGCAGCGGTTCTCAACCTAGGGGTCGCGACCCCTTTGGGGGTCGATCGGCCCTTTCCGGGGGGTCGCCTGAGGCTTCCTATTGTGGGTCTAGGCCCGTCGCTAACAGACAGGCAAAACAAGCAATTGCTTGGGGCCCTGAGCTGGTTGGGGCCCCGAGCTGGCCCGGGGCCAAGCAGAGCCGGTGCTTGTTTTGCGGCTGAGTAACTCAGAAGATCCGATGGTATATTCTAACCCCCAGGCGTTCCCATGGTGACTGGGACGCTTGCCTGGGGGATAGAATATACCATCGGATCTGAGTTTTACGAGCTCAGTGAGATCGTAAAAACTCAAATCCAATGGTATATTCTAACCCCCAGGCGTTCCCATGGTGACAGGGACGCTTGCCTGGGGGTTAGAATATACAGGGCCACGCCGCTCACAGCAGTATATTTATAAACTAATCAGTAACTACTTTAACTTTAATCATTGCTCATTGCTGAGCTCTTTACTTGGATTATAATTTATTTGGATATGGGATATCTTACTTTGTCTTAGCTCCGGTAATAGCAGGCAGTGCGGGGGGCGGCGCTCACTCACTGACGTCACGCGCCTGCTCCTCCCACTAGGCGGCGCACTGCCTGCTATTACCGGAGCTAAGACAAAGTAAGATATCCCATATCCAAATAAATTATAATCTAAGTAAAGAGCTCAGCAATGAGCAATGATTAAAGTTAAAGTAGTTACTGATTAGTTTATAAATATACTGCTGTGAGCGTCGGGGAGGGAGATCTGTGGATGTCACTGTAGGGGGATCTGTGGATGGCAGTGCCATCCACAGATCCGCCTACAGTGCCATCCACAGATCCCCCTCCCCTAAACAGTGCCATCCACAGATCCCCCCTAAACAGTGCCATCCACAGATCCCCCCTCCCCTAAACAGTGCCATCATGGCACTGTTTAGGGGAGGGGGATCTGTGGATGGCACTGTTTAGGGGGGATCTGTGGATGGCACTGTTTAGGGGGGATCTGTGGATGGCACTGTTTAGGGGGGATCTGTGGATGGCACTGTTTAGGGGGGATCTGTGGATGGCACTGTTTAGGGGGGATCTGTGGATGGCACTGTTTAGGGGGGAGATCTGTGGATGGCACTGTTTAGGGGAGGGGGATCTGTGGATGGCACTGTTTAGGGGGGGTTCTGTGGATGGCACTGTTTAGGGGGGAGATCTGTGGATGGCACTGTTTAGGGGGGGATCTGTGGATGGCACTGTTTAGGGGAGGAGGGATCTGTGGATGGCACTGTTTAGGGGAGGGGGATCTGTGGATGGCACTGTTTAGGGGGGATCTGTGGATGGCACTATTTAGGGGGGGATCTGTGGATGTCTTTGTGATTAATTACTCTGCTTTAATTATGTTCAATTTGTAGCAATAAAAATACATCCTCCATATCAGATATTTACATTACAATTCATAACAGTAGCAAAATTAGTTATGACGTAGCAAGGAAAAAAATGTAATGGTTGGGGGTCACCACAACATGAGGAACTGTATTAAGGGGTCACGGCTTTAGAAAGGTTGAGAACCACTGATATAGGGGATCAGTGGTGTAAGCTCTTCTATATTGCTTTTCACTGTTGTCACTGCTATTAAACACCTGCTATTTCTTCCCACTGTTTTTCTCACCTATATTATGGCTGTGTATGTTACCACCTATATAGCTATACAGTCGCTCCTATACTTTGAGCTCCCCCACTCCCACTGTATAAAACTTAACACTCAAACACCCTGCATCCCGACATGTTTCGCTGGATAACCAGCGTCTTCAGGGGATAGAGCAGGTGTGAGTGTTGGGGGCGGAGACCATCTCTTAAAGACTCGTATTTAATCACATGTTCATAGGTACCAGTGATATGCCGATTCGTCATCTCTATTTTTCTTATTGCCACGCCTTCTTTTTCCTGATAGGTCCATGATCGTCGAGGTTAGATGGATCATCATCATGCGACGTGACGTTGAAGCTTCGCGCATGCGTCCGGACTTAGTCGAACTTTCTCATACTGTAAGTATATGGTGCCAAAAAAAAATTTGTAAACCCCCACGGTGGGAAAAAATTTATCATAAAGGAATACATTAACTGTAGGACTACTGGTGTAGTCAATGCGATACAGTGTAGGTGTCCAAAAATTTATGTGGGCAAGACGATACAGGAATTGAGAAGGAGGATCTCCAAACATCTCAGTACTCTCAACACCAATGATGATACACCCCTAGTAAGACACGTCAACAAATACCACAAAGGTAGCCCTTTAGGCCTAGAAATCTGGGGAATACAGAAGGTAAAGTCAGGTCCGAGACAGGGAGACGTGGATAATAAACTGCAACAGGAGGAGGCTAAATGGATCTATCGGTTGAAATCTCTGTCACCAATTGGAATAAATGAAGGGTTCACCTTCTCCCCATTTTTGTAGCACAATGTAACAGGGAAAAGAGAAAAGAAAAAATGAGAATATCAAGATACCATCACAATAGAATAAATAATAATAGAAATTAGACAGGAATAGTGTAGATAGAGAAGAGACCAACTAAAAATATATAACTGAAAGTAAGAACCATACAATGGGAAAATTAAAATACTTACCATGGCGAGTGATGTGTGCATCTTCCCTGGACTGTGAGGATGTCCTTCCTTGAGAGATAGAGAAGAATAATTAAATCACATATAACCAAGCAGAGATCCGTAGATGAGTGTAAGAAAAATATGGTAAATTGGAAATGACAGAAGACAAATTATAAACTATGTATAGAGGAAATAGAGTATCATCCAAAAAGTAATAGTCATCCAAAAAAGCTACAAGAACTGTTTGAATATATAGGAATCTCCCAGAAAAAGAAAACATCCAAGCCCCATATAGATACACTCTAGAAGGAAAAAAGTACCCAGTAGTGTGAAGAAGATATTAAAATTGGGAGGTAACGTCTGAATAAGTAAAGTGTCACCCCCACGCCGGCACAATGTATAAATTGATGAGAGAAGCAATAGACAAGATAGATGCACACCAATCATGAAATGGAACTAGTAACAAAAAGTAACTAAGTGTACACGCCTGCGCAGTTGATGAAAAGTTATCGCGCTTGCGCGAGTATATATAAGGTACTGTGTAGACACGGAATAAGAGAGAAAACCTCTAAGTCCGCGTGCATGCGCGACTATACGCAAGAGCCATCGCGAGGGCACGAACTAAGTGAAAAGACTTCTAAAGTCTGCGCGCATGCGCGAGTATCCCTAAGACATCGCGAGAACGGGACCGGGAGGTATGAGAAAGTTCGGCTAAGTCCGGACGCATGCGCGAAGCTTCAACGTCACGTCGCATGATGATGATCCATCTAACCTCGACTATCATGGACCTATCAGGAAAAAGAAGGCGTGGCAATAAGAAAAATAGAGATGACGAATCGGCATAGCACTGGTACCTATGAACATGTGATTAAATACGAGTCTTTAAGAGATGGTCTCCGCCCCCAACACTCACACCTGCTCTATCCCCTGAAGACGCTGGTTATCCAGCGAAACATGTCGGGATGCAGGGTGTTTGAGTGTTAAGTTTTATACAGTGGGAGTGGGGGAGCTCAAAGTATAGGAGCGACTGTATAGCTATATAGGTGGTAACATACACAGCCATAATATAGGTGAGAAAAACAGTGGGAAGAAATAGCAGGTGTTTAATAGCAGTGACATTAGTGAAAAGCAATATAGAAGAGCTTACACCACTGATCCCCTATATGAAGGTGGTGAGGGAACCTCACAAATAGGAGTGCACAAATAGCTATACAGGCGACAATAGAAGAAACATCAGAAGCAAATACAGGCCACAAATGACTGTGGCAATAAACAGTAGTCAGAAACAAAAGTGACAAATATAAATAACAAGACAGAGCTAGCCCACACCACTGATAGTTTTAACTCGTCTATGTATATATAGAGATAAGAGATAACAATGTGTATTAAAAATAAAATAATAAAAGTAAAGTTTTAAATAAAAAAAAGCAGTACATGATCCAAAGACGTATATAGGTCCAAAGTGACCATCAGTTAGCTTGCTAAAATAGTAAACGTTGACCTGTACTGTGAGGTCATCTGATATATAGCTGGAATAAGGGACGTGGCCCTGGTCGTGGTGCTGCTGGTGGACCTCCTGTTGCAGGGAGAGGACGTGGTCGATCTGTGCAAGCTACACGCACAAGTGAAACACCTTCCTCAGGTGCGAGTAGGCGACAGAACCTTCAGCGTTATTTGGTTGGGCCTAATGCGGCTCTACGAATGGTGAGGCCAGAACAAGTACAGGCGATAGTAGATTGGGTTGCTGACAGTGCCTCCAGTTGCTTCACATTGTCTCCCACCCAGTCTCCTGCTTAAAGATCAGAGTTAGCACTTGCAGCCGATGTCCATCAGTCTTTCTCCCCACCCCCTTGCAAATCAGCCAAGCAGTCTGAGCCCCAAGTCATGCAGCAGTCTCTTCTGCTTTTTGATGACTCTGCTAGCAGGGTTTCCCAGTGCCATCCACATAGCCCTGCCGCAGAAGTGGAAGAGATTGAGTGCACCGATGCCCAGCCACTTATGTTTCAAGATGAGTACATGGGAGGACCACCGCAACACGTCTCGGATGACGACTTAACACAAGTGCCAACTGCTGTGGCTTTCGAAAGTGTGCAGACCGACAAGGAGGGCAGTGGTGAAGACTGGGTGGAAGATGAGGTGGACGACGATGAGGTCCTCGACCCCACATGGAATCAAGGTCATGCGTGTGACCTGTGTAGTTCGGAGGAAGAGGCGGTGGTTGCACAGAGCCACCAGCACAGCAGAAGAGGGAGCAGGGTGCAAAAGCGGAGCGGCCGTCCCCTATACAGTATGCCTGCTACTGCCCAACACAGCAAGGGACCGAGCACACCAAAGCCAGCTCCAAGGAGTTCCCTGGTGTGGCAGTTCTTCAGACAATGTGCTGACGACAAGATACGAGTGGTTTGCACGCTGTGCAATCAGAGCCTGAAGCGAGGTATAAACATTCTCAACCTGAGCACAACCTGCATGACCAGGTGTCTAAGTGCAAAGCACGAGCTGCAGTGGAGTAGACACCTCAAAAACAAAGACAGGTCTCTGGCTCCTCCTGCTTCCTCTTCTGCTGCAGTCTCTGCCTCTTCATCCACCTCTGGAGTGACAAAGGCACCTGCCACCCCGCAAACAGGATCTGCCAGCAACACCACCACCTGGGTCACCAAGCATCTCCACAATGTCCCACGGAAGCGTTCAGCTGTCTATCTCCAAACTACTGGAGCGGAAAAGGAAGTACCCCCCTACCCACCCGCGATCCCTGGCCCTGAATGCCAGCATTTCAAAATTACTGGCTTTTGAAATGCTGTCATTCCGTCTGGTGGAGACAGAGAGTTTTAAAAGCCTTATGGCGGTGGCTGTCCCACAGTACGTCGTGCCCTGCCGCCACTCCTTTTCCAGGCGATCCATTCTTTCCCTGCACAACCAAGTGGGGGACAAAATCAGATGTGCACTGCGCAACGCCATCTGTGGCAAGGTCCACCTAACTACGGATACGTGGACCAGTAAGCACGGTCAGGGACGTTAGATCTCCCTAACAGTACACTGGGTAAATGCAGTGGCGGCTGGGCCTGAGGAGGATAGCAGTTTGGCGCATGTCCTTCCACTACCGAGGATTGCAGGGCGCTTCTCTTTGCCTCCTGTTGCTTCCACCTCCTACTCTGCTTCCGCCTCCTCATCCGGTCAGCGTAACACCTTCACCACCAACTTCAGCACAGCCAGGGGTAAACGACAGTAGGCAGTTTTAAAATGTATCTGTTTGGGGGACAAACCCCACACCGTGCAGGAGCTGTGGACGGGCCTTGAACAACAGACCGATGAGTGGTTGGTGCCAGTGAGCCTCAAGCCCGGCCCGGTGGTGTGCAATAATGGGCGAAATCTCGTAGCGTCTCTGGAATAGCCGGTTTGACGCACATCCTTTGCCTGGCGCATGTGCTGAATTTGGTGGTGCAGAGGTTCCTTAAAAATTACCCCAATATGTCAGAGCTGCTGCAGAAAGTGCGGGCTGTCTGTGTGCGCTTTCAGCCTTCTCACCCTGCTGCTGCTCGCCTGTCAGCGCTGCAGCGTAACTTCGGCCTTTCCGCTCACCGCCTCATATGCGACGTGCCCAAAAGGTGTAACTCCACCTTGCACATGCTAGCCAGACTGTGCGAGCAGCAGCAGGCGATTAGTGGAGTTTCAGCTGCAGCACGCACGGGTGAGTCGCTCTGCGGAACAACACTACTTCACCACCAATGACTGGGACTCTATGCGAGACCAGTGTTCCTTGTTGCGCTATTTCGAGTACTCCACCAACATGGTCAGTGCCGATAACTCCATTGTCAGCGTTACTATCCCACTTCTATGCCTCCTTGAAAAAAAATGCTGCTGGCGATGATGGAAGAGGATGTGGCACAGGAGGAGGAAGAGGGATAATTTCATAGGGTTTCCGGCCAGTCATTCACAATTGGCTCCGAGGGTGGGTTCCTGCACCTACACACGCCAGGTACACAATTGTCCAGCCAGGGCACAGTTGAGGAGGAGATGGAGCAGGAGGAACCGTGTTCACAGCAGGGTGGCACCCAAACCAGCTCATGGCCATCACTGGTGCGTTGTTGGGGGGGATACAGAGGACAGCTTGTTGTTGCCTCTGGGCAGCCTGGCACACATAAGCGATTACACGCTGCAGTGTCTCCGCAACGACCGCTGAGTTGCCCACATTCTAACTTTTGCTGACTACTGGGTAACCACGTTGCTGAATCCCCGTTACAAGGACAACGTACCGTCCTTTATTCAGTCACTTGAGCGTGATCGTAAGATGCGCGAGTACAAACGCACGCTGGTAGACGCACTGCTGATGGCATTCCCACCTGACAGGCATTGTAGAACCTCAGGAAACATGACAGGTGCTCAGAAAGTCAGAGCTGCTTCAAAATGCGGAAATTCACATTTTTGTACCAAACCATTTTTTTTTTATCAAAGACATGTAGAACAATAAATTTAGAAAAAAATTTATATATGGATGTTGTTTTTTTTTTTAAATGTTACAACTGAAAGTGAAAAATGTCATTTTTTTGCAAAAAAAATCAGTAAATTCCGATTAATAACAAAAAAAGTAAAAATGTCAGCAGCAATGAAATACCACCAAATGAAAGCTCTATTAGTGAGAAGAAAAGGAGGTAAAATTCATTTGGGTGGTAAGTTGCATGACCGAGCAATAAATGGTCAAAGTAGTGTAGTGCAGAAGTGTAAAAAGTGGACTGGTCATTAAGGGTGTTTAAGCTAGGGGAGCTGAGGTGGTTAAAAAACGAATCTTTATTTCATGATGGAATAACCTTTGGATGGTAATATATTTTCCTCAAAAAGCATTTTATATAAAAAAAAAATCCAATTGAAATAAATCATAGATTTTTTTTATCCACCCTGTTTGCAGCCCTCTAGCCCTTTCCATGACTTTTTTACAGCCATTTTAGTGCTCAAAAGTTCGGGTCCCTATTGACTTCAATGGGGTTCGTGTTCCAAACTCAAACTTTTTAGTGAAGTTCGGTCGAACCCGAACATCCAGGTGTCCGCTCAACTCTATTCACATGTAAAAGAAAAAAATGAAAAATTCCCCAATTAAGTAATTAAAAATTTTTAAAAAAAGAAAAAAAATTAATAGACATATATTTGGTATTGCCGCGTCCTCAACGACCTGCTCTATAAATATATCACATTATCCACCCCGTCTGATAAACACCATAAAAACTGTAAAAGCCTTTTTTTTTTGTCACCTTACATCACAAAAAGTGCAACTCCAAGTGATCTAAAAGGCATATGTCCCACAAAATGTTACCAATAAAACCATCACCTCATCCCGCAAATAGAGCCCCTACATAAGAAAATCGCTAAAAAATAATAAAAAACTAGCTCTCAGAACATGCTATTATTGTATACATATTAGGTATCGCCACGTCCGTAACAACCAGCTCAATAAAATATCACATGACCTAACCCCTCAGGTGAACACCATAAAAATAAAAACAGTGCCAAAAAAGCAATTTTTTTTGTCCCCTTGCAATTTTTGTGATGTAACCTCAATCGATCAAAAAGGTGTATGCCCCCCAAAATAGTACCAATCAAACCATCACCTCATCCCTCAAAAAGTTAGACCCTACCTAAGACAATCGGTCAAAAAAAAAAAAATAGATATATAAATTGGTGGAAAGAATATAAAACAGAACTTTTAATCAATAGCCTATACAAATTGCCTATCAAATTGTAGTCTCTTTGCTTTTAAAAAAATGCTCCATTGTGCATAGCCCCCAATGATGTGGAATTGAAGAGCACAGGGCTTGCACATCAATTTATGCGCCATCATACCTTTACACCGTGATGCCATCAAGTTGAGACAATAGGTCCCCTGTATCTCATATATAGAATGGCAAGCTCTGCACAAAGGGGGACAGGATCCCTCATACACACCCACATTTTGACAGAAGCCAAACAATTGGACAGCTTTTCAGTGGTACTACCCTCTTGTTTATTTTGCGGAGGCAATAAAAAGTGGCCGTGTTTGGGGGGTTGCAAAAGAATTTTTTTTTTTTCCTCAATAGGTTTGTCCTGTTCACACTAGCGCTAAAATCATACGTACCCCAAAGAGTACTAATAAAACTGGCACCTTATCCCCTAGTTTCCAAAATTGGGTCACTTTTTGGGAGTTTCTACTGTAAGGGTGCATCAGGGGGGCTTCAAATGGGACATGCCATCTAAAAACCAGTTCAGGTAAAGCTTCTAAGATTCGGAGGCTTCTAACGTCCTAAAAAAATGAAATGACATTTTCAAAATGATGCCAACATAAAGTAGACATATGGCTAATGTTGAGCAATAAATATTTTGAGGTATCACTGTTTTAAAAGCAGAGAAATTTTAATAATTGCGAATTGCAATTATTTTATAAATAAAGGTTTAATATTGACTCAAACATGAAGTACAATGTGTCACGAGAAAACAGTCTCAGAATGGTTTGGATAAGTAAAAGCGTTCCAAAGTTATGACCACATAAAGTGACATGTCAGATTTGCTAAATTAGGCTCTGTCAGGAAGGGGGAAATGGCCCGGATGTGAAGTGGTTAAAAAGCAGCAATTTTTACATAATTTTTTGGAATGTATTTACAGCGTTCACGGTGTGGTATAAATAACTTAACTTTATTATATTGGTCAGTACAATGATGGTAATATCAATCTTGTATATATATTTTTTTTTTCTCTCTTCCTGCAGGCTGCTTTTGCTTTTCATATCTCTGGATAAGTAGCAGCTAGAGAATACCAGAATGACAGCATTATCTTCACTACATGGGAAGATATCACTATTAGAAATCGGGATGCAGTGAATGCAGCTGAAAGTGAAAAGTAAAAGCAGGTTTTACCATATTTATTCCCGACTCGATTTCTAACAGTTATGTCTCCTGCTTATGTTGTGCTAATGCTGTCATTCTGGTCTTGCGAGAAAGCCTGGAATGCCACCAGCTTTCAAACAAAATCAGGCCTATGTCTCTACCTCCTGCTAATCCAGAGATATAAGCAGCTAAAGCAGCCCCCCCTCCTTCCATCCCCTTAGGGCGGAACTGTTAAGTGCTTTTCCCCCCTCGCCTATGACGGCACCCTTTGATAGTGTCCGCCCACTCCTCAGGACAGGAAACTGGAAACCACAACCACTTCACTTCAAAAGAAGGGATCAACCCCCTACACGCCAGTTCTCTTTCCTGTCCTAAAGGACAGGGTTGGATATGTCACAGCCACGAGGAATTTAAGGAGTTGCGGGCTTAATATAAATTGGTCTAAATCAGCCTGTATCCCGATTGATCCTCTGAACAATTTTAAACCAGGAGCACTGGAAATTAAGAAGATCAATGAACCCCTCAAGTACCTGGGCATCCAAATAACCCCAAATCCTAAGGATTATATTCAGTTGAACGTATGGAGGCAGGGGGACATGATATTATATGACGATCTTAAAAAGGAGTATGGTTTGGGTAATACAGAGCTGCCTTTTTTTATCTGCAATTAAAACAAGCACTCCGAACTTTGCTAGGAAAAGGCACACAAGTTGATATCCTCCCGCAGCCGTTAATGAATATCTTTAAGATAACACCAGGGGGGAAATTAATTTCTAAAATCTTTCAATGTTTAATACATCATAAGACCAAGAAGAAAGCGGTCAATAGTTTAATGAATAAATTGAAAGACGTTATAAACCCCCAGCAAGAAGAGTTTGGGGAATTGGCCATAAAAGAAAAAAATTGAGTTTCAAAGAACTTTTCCCGTAGGATTACCCAATTCAATATATTATACCGCCTTTATTACTCCCCTAAGATATTAAAGAAGTGTTATAAAACTAAAGTGTTTAGCTGCCTAAAATGTGGGGAGGAAGGGGTGGATGATGTCCACATACTCTGGACATGCATAAAGATTCAAGAGTTCTGGGGAAAGGTTAATGACAGAATAGAGCAATACCATCGGTTTAAAGTCCCCAGTCAATGTGAGACATGTATACTGGGAGTGATGGACAAAATGGATACCACACAACATCGGGAAATTGCTTTCAAACTCCTTTTTCAAGCTAGGAAATGTATTGTTGGACATTGGGGAGGTAGTGTGGCTCCGACGGTTAGGGAATGGGAGAAGATTACTAGAATTTCACTTGCTAGAGAGGAATTTCACATGGCAAATATTAAGAAAAAACATAGAACATGGCAGAAATGGCTAATATAGCTTTCCCCTGTGAGACGATGAGTGGCATAGGTTGGGCCCAGGGAGGTGGGCGCGGGAGAGGGGTTAAAGACAGGAGGATTTTTTTTTCTCTCCTTGGGAGCAGATAATAAATAAGGGCCGGGGGGGGGGGGTGGTAATATAATGTTATGTATTTTAAAGATTGTATAACGTTTTATTTGTATGAAGAAAAAACATTTTTTTATAAATTTTATATATATATATATATATATATATATATATATATATATAGAGAGAGAGAGATCCAGAAAAAAGAGCGGCACTCCGGTAGATAAAAGCAAAGTGAACCCTTTATTCACCCAGGTGGTGCAACGTTTCGGCTCCAAGCATGAGCCTTCTTCAAGCAAAAAAGCCTTTATATATATATATATAAAAAAAAAAAGCGTTGTGGGCGCCCTGTGTATTGAATTATAAGGAGGGCTTACCCGGCGGCGTAAGACTTCTGTGGAAGCTGATGCAGAGACTGAGCCTCTGACTCGTCCTCCCGCTCCGGTCCCTTCTCAGTTCGGGAGGTTCACATGCCTCCTGGACACGCGGACCTCTGCGGCCGTGTCCGCATGTTCGGCTGCCGGCGTTTGACGGCACTTCCGGGTTCTGGCAGTAGGAGGAAGCGCGATGCTGTAGACCGGAAGTGGGAGGAGCCGGTGCGCGCCCGTCACTTCCAGGTTCCGGCAGTAGGAGGAAGCGGAAATTATAAAAGTAGTGTAATAAATATTGAGGTTTGTTTTGCTCTTAGCTCTTGCTATTTTACTGGAAAAAATGATTAAAATGAAAAATTTGCAAAACAGTTTGTAAATTTTGCTTCCATTTTGCATTAAAGGGGTTATCCAATTTCAAGAACTCCCCCTCCCCGTGAAGTGTGTAGGGTCTAAAATGGGGTTACTTTTGAGTGGTTTCTGTTATGTAAGCCCCAGAAAGTGGCTTCATAACTGAGTTGGTCCTTAAAGTCGGTTTGGGAATTTTTGTTGTAAATCCGTTTGAGGTTGACACAATATGGTGCAATTTCAAACGGATCCGTCCCCCATTGACTTTAAATGTAAAGTCAGGAGTTAATATACCATAGGATCGGAGTTTTCTCCAATCCGATGGTATATTTTAACTTGAAGCGTCCCCATCACTATGGGAACGCCTCTGTGTTAGAATATACTGTCGGATTTCAGTTTTCACTAAGTGAAAACTCATCCCTGAAAAAGCTTTTATGCAGACGGATCTTCGGATCCGTCTGTATAAAAAGTTACCTACGGACGCGGATGCCAATCTTGTGTGCATCCGTGTTCTTTTACGGACCCATTGACTTGAATGGGTCCGTGAACCGTTGTCCGTCAAAAAAATAGGGACCGGAAACACGGATCACGGATGCGGCTGCAAAACGGTGCATTTTACGATTTTTCCACGGACCCATTGAAAGTCAATGGGTCCGCGAAAAGAAAACGGCACAACGGCCACAGATGCACACAACGGTCGTGTGCATGAGGCCTAACAGTGATCTTCCCAGTGCCCGCCCCTTTAGCAGTGACCTTTACAGTGCCCACTCCTTTAACAGAGACCTCCACAGTGCCCGCCCCTTTAAAAGTGACTTTCACAGTGACCGCCGCTTTAACAGTAACCTTCAGTGACCGCCCCTTTAACAGTGACCTCCACAGCGACCACTCCTTTAACAGTGACCTCCACCCCTTTAACAGTGACCTCATCGCTGACCGTGGCTGTGCAGAGTTTACAGAGGGAGGGGGCTCCCTCTGACTCCATTGGCACCTCGCGCTGCGCTGCAGGGGAGCGATGGTTGCCATGGCAGCCTCAATGCCTTACACAGGCATCAGGGCCTGCCAATTACGGAAGCCCAGGAGATCCAGCCTGAGGGCTGGGTCTCCTAGGCAACTGTCAGCATCTTACTGTGTAAGACGCTGACAGTTCAATTCAATACAATACAGAATGTATTGCACTGAATTGAAACAGGGTAAAACCCTGAAAAGGTTGGGACAAATATAGTGGGACAAATATAAAAAGTAAAAAAAGTGTTAAAAAAAACCAAAAACAGGTGGATTGGGTATCGCCGTGTCTGTAACGACGTGCTGTATAAAAATGTCACATAATCTACCACCTCAGCTGAACGCCGTAAAAAAAAAAAGCTAAAAATTCCATTTATTTGTCACCTTACATCACAAAAAGTGTAGTTCCAAGCAATCAAAAAGTCATACGCACCCCAAAAACGTTTGTTTCAAAAATGTTAGTGTAAAAAAAAAAAAAAGTATACATATTAGGTATTGCCACATCCGTAAGAACCTGCTGTATAAAAATATCACAATAACTAACCCCTCAGTTGAACACCATAATATTCTCTATACTTATGTTGGAAAATCAATAAAACTTGAAAGTTAAAAAAAAGAAAAAAAAATTACATAAGTTCAACCATTGAGACTCAAATTTCGACATGTTTTCATAAGCATTAATGTTTACTTTTAAGAATTCACTGTCCACTGTTCCTGCTGTGACCACGTCCTGAGGAAGTCTATTCCAGTGCTTCACAGTTCTTACAGTAAAGAAGCTTTGACGCTTCCGGAGACTGAACTGTTTCCTCTCCAATGTCTTTTGAGTGCATTTTATATGAAACAGTTTTTCACCATATTTTTTTGTATGGCCCATTTATATATTTGTATAGGTTAATCATGTCCCCCCTTAGACGTCTCTTTTCAAAACTAAATAAATTCAAATCTTTTAATCTTTCTTCATAACTAAGACCCTCCATGCCCCTTTTCAGTTTAGTCGCTCTCCTCTGTACTTTATCCAGCTGTAGTGCGTCCTTTCTATGGACTGGTGCCCAGAACTGAACTGCATATTCCAGATGAGGCCGCACCAACGCTTTGTAAAGTGGTAATATTACATCCATGCCCTGCGAGTCCATGCCTCATTTAATACATGACAATATCCTTGTGGGCTTAGAAGCAGCTGATTGACATTGTATGCTGTAATTAAGGGTACTTTCACACTAGCGTTTTTCTTTTCCGGCATAGGGTTCCATCCTAGGGGCTCTATACTGGAAAAGAACTGATCAGTTTTATCCCCATGCATTCTGAATGAAGAGTAATCCGTTCAGGATGCATCAGGATGTCTTCAGTTCAGTCTTTTTCCCTGATCAGGACAAAGATAAAACCGCAGCATGCTACGGTTTTATCTCCGGCCAAAAAAACGGAACAATTGCCTGAATGCCAATCCAGCATTTTTTTCCATAGGAATGTATTAGTGCCGGCATTCAAAATACCTGAATGCCGGATCCTTCTTTTGAAAAAAAGGTGAAAAAAATAAATGCCGGATCCGTTTAGCCGGGTGACACCAGCAAGACGGATTCAGCATTTCAATGCATTTTTCTGACTGATCAGGCATTTTTCAGACTGATCAGGATCCTGATCAGTCTTACAAATGCCATCAGTTGGAATACATTTTGCCGGATCCAGCAGGCAGTTCCAGCCGCAAGTATAAAAGTTGCCTAAGGCCTCATGCACACGACCGTTGTTTTATTCCGTGTCCGCTGTTCCGCTTTTCGTGATTTTCTGCGGACCCATTGACTTTCAATGGGTCAGTTGAAAACTCGGCTAATGCACCGTTTGTCATCCGCGTCCGTGATCCGTGGTTCCAGTCCGTCAAAAAAAATATAACCTGTCCTATTTTTTTCACGGAAAACGGTTCGCAGACCCATTCAAGTCAATGGGACCGTGAAAAAACGCGGAGGCACATAAGATTGTCGTCCGCGTCCGTTTTTTTCCTATCTTTTGCATGGCAAACTTGACTTAGACTTTTTTTTACTTTCCTTCATGTCTAGTGATCCTCCAAAAATAAAGGAAGACACGCGGAAACGGAACAACGGAACCCCATTTTGCGGAACGGAACACAACAACGGTCGTGTGCATGTGGCCTAAGAGATATTTTTCAATACTTTAATAGTTTGGACTTTTTTGGACGTGGCGATACCTAAAAAAATTTTTTTATACAAATTGGGAAAGGGGGTGATTTCAAATTTTTATGTTTTTAGTGTTTTTGTTTATTTTTTGCATTTTTTTTTTTGTTTGTTTTACTTTTTATTTAAGAACTATTATCCCCCTTATGGGGCTAGAACCTGGGATCTTTTCATCCCTTGTCCTATGCACCCTAATAGAGATCTATTAGGGTGCATAGGATCTCACATTGTGAAGGTGCAGACGAGAGTTATTGTGGAGTCCACGCTTGACATAACAGTGGTTCACTATACCGAGTCTACTACAATTTGGTCGGATCTGTATCTATCTGGAGCTGCGCGGTCTTTGACTATTAATTAGACCTTGGTATGAATTGGACTCACTACGCCGGAGATCAGCTGCGCTCACAGTAGGTATAGCAATTAGGGACTAAAGTTTTTATTCCAGTCTTCTCAAAGAGGCTGTCTTTTGGTGAGGTTTCACTATAATACACTACATTTTTCGCTTTACAAGAAAAATGGCCGTGCGTCTTATAAAGCGAATACTAGTGAGTTCTTCCATTATGGAAGCGCTAACTAGCATCTATTAGGTGTGGGGGTCACTCTGCACTACAGGTCCTGACCCTGTACAGCATCAGGATGTAGTGCTCGCAGAGAAGACAAGAGAGCACAACTCGAGAAGTGATCCCCGGACCTGGAGAGGAGCGGCAGAGCAGGAGACCTAAGTGAAGTTCTTTATTTTATCTCTGATCTGAGGTCTGATGGGGGTCTGGCATGGAGGTTGGATTTAATGTCCTCATATGGGGGTCTGATGTGAGGTCCTGATTTGGGTGTCTGATCTGATGATATGATATGAGGGTTTTATCCGAGGGTCTGATGAAAAAAATGTTTTCTTATTCTTCTCCTCTAAAACCTGGGGTGCGTCTTATAAAGCAAAAAATACAGTATACATGACACAGAAGGTGTATAGACCTGTACAGGCAATTTTAAGCTTTACAGAAAGTCCCATATGTATTTGTACATGTGGGACTTTCTGTAGTGTGGAGCAGTATATCAGCGCAGCCTGTGTAGTGTGTTTGTGCCAGGAATAATGTTAGGAATGGAAACAGAACAGACCTCATAGGCTGTGCTGATGCAGTTCTCCTGATCACATTCACAGACTGAAGACTGAAAGCCGCTCTAACGGGGGAACAGAGATAACTCTGATCCCAACTGCCTAACTCCCTAGATGCTGCACTCAACAGCGACCACAGCATCTAGGAAGAAAGCTCACTCTGCTGCCATGGCAACCAGGGACCTAACATTAACATGAATGTGCCTGTTAGTCTGTGCCAGAGTGATAGGCTATAATGCATAATGCATTGGTGTACAAGGTATACCAGTGCATCATAAAAGCCATGTCTCCCAGTGGGACTAAAATAAAAAAAATATATAATTAATAAAGTTGTTTTTTTTTTTGTTTTTTTTCTTCATAAAAGGCTGTTTATTTGTAAAACCACACACGTACAAATATACATTATATGATATCACACTGTGTGCCACAACCTGTAAACACTTTTTTTTTTTAGAGAAAGTGGGGAGGCCGGCATACAAACACCAATTGTACATACATTTAGGAGCAGTGGCATTTAAAAAAGTAACAAACCAGATTTGCAACCTTTTAACACTAGTTTCTGGCATAGGAGGTCATGGTAAATGATCCCCATGGCCAGAAGAAAACAAAAACAGCCACCCGGTGTCTTATTTCATACTCCTCCTTGCCTGAAAATACTTCTCTAGAATGCTAAGAGTATTGTTACTCTTCTGGAAAAAAAATTAGTTTATCAATCAATACACACATCATGCATACAGTCCAATTCCTAGCTTATTAAATGAGTCGTATAATCAGCATTTTTTAAATCAATTTTTGACCAGGAGTTGACTCAAAGAGAAGCATAAATGATCCCATTATGTTTCTGTATTTAGAACTCACTATTGGTTTTGACGGAGAATAACAAATATTGCTAAAATATTGATTATTGTATTATAAATTAGATTGTATTGGTGTAACGTAAACTAATGTGGATCCGCTGTGCCACTGAACAGATTTGGTTTGGTCCTATTCCTAAGGGTATTAATGGAAAGAGTGCAAAGGTGGGCTACAACAATGGTAAAGGGCCTGAAGCAAAACATATTAGAAGGGACTAAAAGTATTTAACCTGTATAGCCTTGAGGAAAGGAGGTAAAAGGGGGCATGATCGAAACCTTTAAGTATATTAAAGGTATTAACAAGCAACAGCATATGTGAGCTCCCATGGTCCCGGCCACCAGAGAGGCCAGCACTTTTTCCTATAGTGTGCAAGCAAGGCAGCCGCTGATGGATTGTAGGTGTCCGTAACCATGGAAACGAGCAGTGTATAATGTGATGGAAAAATAAATAAAGCCAGCAAAGGAAGCAATATGGATAATAATAATACATTAGTAAGTGCCTTGTATTAACTTTGTGTACATGATAAATGCCATTTTCTGAAGTGAAACAACCCCTCTAAGTGAATTTAACCCCCCTTGTGACATCCTCCATGCTATCAAATCGTAGCAAGAAGTGCCTTCCCGAAAACCACCATGATAGTAGTGAGAAGCAAAAAAATGGTCAGGGAAAAAAAGCGATAGAATTTAATGAAAAGAAAGCCTCTCCAATCATTAAACCATTCAAGAGCGCAACATTTTTCACCTTAACCCCTTCAGGACCCAGCCATTTTTCACCTTCAGGACCCAGCCAAATTTTGCAAATCTGACCAGTGTCACTTTATGTGGTGATAACTTTAAAACACTTTTACTTATCCAGGCCATTCTGAGATTGTTTTCTCGTCACATATTGTACTTCATGACAGTGGTAAAATTGAGCCAAACTATTTCAATTTTATTTATAAAAATAATAATTAACAAAAATTCGGAAAAATTTGCAATTTTCAAAATTTCAATTTCTCTGCTTTTAAAACAGGTAGTAATACCTCCTAAAATAGTTATTACTTTACATTTTCCATATGTCTACTTCATGTTTGGATCATTTTGTAAATTACACTTTCTTTTTTTGGGATGTTAGAAGGCTTTGAATTTTAGAAGAAAATCTTAACATTTTTAAGTAAATTTCCAAAACCCAATTTTTAAAGGACCAGTTCAGGTCTGAAGTTACTTTGTGGGGCTTACATAATAGAAACCACCCATAAATGGCCACATTTTAGAAACTACACCCTCAAGGTATTCAAAACAGATTTTACAAACTTTGTTAACCCTTTAGGTGTTCCACAAGAATTGGAGTTGGTGTGGCGTAGACATGGTTGGACTCTTCGCATGACTGGGCTGTAAATATTGAGGGTTTCACATTATTTAGGAAATATACGGTCAATAGAAAAGGTGGTGGCGTGTGCCTGTATGTGAGGAGTAATCTGAAGACAAATGTGAAAGAGGCAATTGTGGGTGAGGATGTGGAAACCTTATTGGTGGAAGTTCAAAGGGATAAAAACACTGAAAAAATAATACTTGGTGTAATCTATAGACCCCTTAACATCACAGAAGTGATAGAAACGCAACCGTATAACCAAATAGAGTGGGCTGTACTAGCGGGTACAGTGGTCATAATGGGAGATTTTAACTTCCCAGACATTGACTGGGGACATGATTCTGCCTCAACCGCAAAGGGGAGAAGATTCCTCAACTTGCTGCAGGACCACTTTATAGGCCAGTTTGTAGAAGCTCCCACTAGGGGCAATGCTCTGTTGGATCTGGTAATTTCTAATGATGCAGAGCTTGTTGGAAATGTTACTGTTCGAAAAACGCTAGGTAATAGTGACCACAATATAATTATATTTCCCCTAAATATAAGAAGCAAACTCTGTCAGGCAGAGCAAAGACACTCAATTTCAAAAAGGCTAATTTCCCTGGGTTGAGGGCAGCATTTCAGGGCATAGACTGGGAGCAGCTAGGGTTGGGCACTAAACCGGTATTAACGATATACCGCAGTATTAAGAAATGGTGACATCGCCATTTCTTAATTACCGTGGTATTTTAGTGACGTCATAGGGGCAGACATACGTCACAGTGCTGAATGCCTCTAAAACATCCGGCGCACATTACAGCTGGCACAGTGGAGAAGGAGAGAGTCCCTTCCCACTGTGATCCGGCTGCCGCTGCGCCACTAATGAGAAGGTAATAATGAGGAGGAGGGGAGGGGCTGTGGCCGCTGCGCCACCAATGAGAATTACCCTCAATACAAATATAGATATCACATACACGGCATGCGTTCTCAATGACAGGAAGCGGCGATAGCGAACCGAGGCAATTTACCCCTCTATTGCGGCACCTGAGGGGCCAATTGGCATGGTTTGGTGGGATCCCTGTCATTGAGGCCTAGTGCCGGCTGTTGCGCGGTCTTTATGACTACTCTTTGAGAAGACTACCTCCTTATCCACACTGGATTTTCTTTGACACATTTTCGGTTCTACCATATATGATGCTTATTTTGCTCCACTCTTGTAATGCCAAATATTTAAATGTGTCCCATTACTTTTGGTCCCTTAACAAGTGGGAGGCACATATGCAAACTGCTGTAATTCCTACACCGTTCACCTGATTTGTAAATACCCTCAAATTAAAGCTGACAGTCTGCAGTTAAAGCACACATTGTTCGTTTCTTTTCAAATATATTGTAGTGGTGTATAGAGCCAAAAATGTTAGAACTGTGTTGATGTCCCAATATTTATGGACCTGACTGGATCTACATTATATACTTTGTTCCTTTTCTTATGGTTTCATGTTTTTTTTTTTGTTTTTTTACACAGTTGATGGCTCAAACAGAAAGGCAAAAATTATTTGTAATGTTTATAAAGTGCCACGAGGTAATCATATGGTTCTCATGAGTTATATACACAGACAAACTTTGGCCAAAAGTTCTGAAACATTGGTGGGAGCACGTGTTAAAATCACTCACTGTAATGAATCTTTTATCTATCTATTATCTCCATTAAGGTAAGGACATACTATTCTTTTCTATATTTATGATTATTTCATAAAGGGGTTTTCCAGGATTACTAAGTTTAACATATATGCTTACATATTTAGTTAACTCATGTACATCTCCATTGCTTCATTTTTTCCTAACCTATTTTACAATTCACTGATGATTTACATCCTGTGTAATATTTTACAATTTAAGGGCTCATGCACACAACTGTGGTTTGGGTTTTTTGCGGGGCAGATGCAAAACCTTTCACTTCAATGGGACAACAAAAGATTTTGTCCGCATCTGCACGTCCATTCTGTCCGCATAACGATAGGTCTGTTTTATTAGGGGCTTGCCATACCGTTCTGCAAAATGTGGAATGCACACGGCCGGTATTCATGTTTTGTGGACTTCGAAACAGCCAACAGTCATGTGCATAAGCCCTAATGATTTTTCCCTGTTCACCACTCATGGCAGCACCACTGGATGTTGCCCACTTGACCTTCATAGCACAGGAAACAGAGGTTAAAAGACCCCTCGCACCACCACCCTCAAGCTTTCTTCCTGTTCCTAATGAGGACAAACGCAGGAAGGTTCCCTGCTACGGGGTAAAAGATTTTCTGCAATAGACCCTCAAGGTCTTTTAAGGCTGAGCATTCTGCCTCTCCTAATTCCTGACTAGCCTTGCTAGCATGTTTCTGGACACAGGTCCCCTATCCGCCCCAGAACCCACTTGGCTGTCTATGGCTTCTGAGACTACAGTTAGGGTCTCTGTCTAACCTTTGTAGCCATTCCACCACCTTCCTTGGTGGATGTCCCCTGGCTTGCTCCTAACCCTTGCAAAGTGAGTAATGCAGCTTGCAGTTACCCCACTATTGATTTTGCTGTGGGTTCATGAAGCACAGCCGTGCCCTAGTGCAAATGAAACTTATGAGGCACATTTGTTAAAACAGGCATAGAAAATTATGAATGAGACGACCCTGTCGCCCCTCCTCCGCCCATGCCACGCCCACAATTGTAGACCTAGTGAGTGGAGAGATGTCACAGATAGCGGCGCAACTAACTATCTGCGTCTGAAATACGCCTCTCCAGACCAATGTTATGTATGGGATACAGTGGTGGTCAGAAGCTCTTTGTAAAATACCTTGTAGAATACCTTTGTAAATAGAAAAAAATATATATATAGAAACGTATGGCTTGATATTACAATGGACTATAATTGAGCAAATGTAGTTAAAAAATGCATACTTTACTTTTCACTCCTTTTGTCATTGTTTGTTTCTGTACTTTATTATGTAAAACTGAAACAAACAAAGTAGACATATTTGATATCATTGCATCCGTAACAACCTGCTCTATAAAAATAGATTTAACCTGTCAGATGAACATTGTAACAAACAAAAAATGAAGACTGTGCCAAAACATTAAAAATCATATGTACCCCAAAATAGTACTAATAAAACTGCCACCTTATCCCATAGTTTCCAAAATGATGTAAATTTTTGATTTTCTACTGTAGGGTTATATATATATATATATATATATATATATATATATATATAAAATCGTTTTTTTTTACACAATAAAAGCACACAGAGCTATGGGGACTGGTTATTGCGGATGTGCTAACGGCGATCTAGCAGCCCATGTCCTCAGCTCTATACCCAAAATCCAGGTGACAGGTTCCCTTTAAAGAAAAAAAATGGATTAAAATGGAAAATCTGAATTTAGAAATGTCATCTCCATTTTCCTTTCATTCTTGTGTAATACCGAAAAGGGTTAACGGTTTGTAAAATAAGTATTGAGCAAGGCTACTTTCACACTAGCGTTTTGGCTTTCCGTTTCTGAGATCCGTTCAGGGCTCTGAAAAGTGGTCCAAAACAGATCAGTTTTGCCCTAAGCATTCTGAATGGAAAAGGATCCGCTCAGAATGCATCAGTATGCCTCCGATCAGTCACCATTCAGCTCTGGAGGCGGACACCAAAACGTTGCCTGCAGCCTTTTTCTGTCCGCGATGTGGTGCGGAGCAAGTCGGATCCATTCTGGCACACAATGTAAGTCAATGGGGACGGATCCGTTTTCTCTGGCACAATAGAAAACAGATCGGTCCCCCATTGACTTTCAATGGTTTTCATGACTGATCCGTCATGGCTATAGAAGGCATAATAGAACCGAATCCGTTTATGATGGATGCATGCGGTTGTATTATTGTAACAGAAGGGTTTTCGCAGATCCATGACGGATCCAAAAAAAAATTAAAAAAAATAGTGTGAAAGTAGCCTAACTTGAGGGGTGTAGTTTCTACAATGGGGTCATTTATGGGGGTTTCAACTGGTCCTTAAAAAGTGGGTTTTTGAAATTTTCTTTAAAATTTTAAAAAACTGTTCTAAGGCCTCTTTCACACTTGCGTTGTTGGGATCCGGCATGCACTTCCGTTGCCAGAGCTGCCCGCCGGATCCGGAAAAACGCAAGTGTACTGAAAGCATTTGAAGACGGAACCGTCTTCCAAATGCTTTCAGTGTTACTATGGCACCCAGGACGCTATTAAAGTCCTGGTTGCCATAGTAGGAGCGGGAGAGCGGTATACTTACAGTCCGTGCGGCTCACGGGGCGCTCCAGAATGATGTCAGAGCGCCCCATGCACATGGATGACGTGTCCATGCGATCACGTGATCCATGCGCTTGGGGCGCCCTGACGTCACTCTGGAGCGCCTGGGGAGCCGCACGGACGGTAAGTATACTGCTCCCGCGCTCCCTGCTACACTTTACCATGGCAAACAGGACTTTAGCGTCCCGGCAGCCATAGTAACCATTCAGAAAAAGCTAAATGTCGGCTCCGGCAATGCGCCGAAACGACGTTTAGCTTAAGGCCGGATCCGGATCAATGCCTTCCAATGAGCATTAATTCCGGATCCGGCCTTGCGGCAAGTGTTCCGGATTTTTGGCCGGAGCAAAAAGCGCAGCATTCTGCGGTATTTTCTCCGGCCAAAAAACGTTCCGTTCCGGAACTGAAAACATCCTGATGCATCCTGAACGGATTTCTCTCCATTCAGAATGCATGGGGATATGCCTGATCAGGATTATTCCGGTATAGAGCCCCGACGACGGAACTCTATGCCGGAAGACAAGAACGCAGGTGTGAAAGAGCCCTAAGCCTTATAACGTCCTAAAAATGATGCCAACATAAAGTAGACATATGGGGAATATTAAGTAATAAATATTTTACATGGTATCACTTTTCTGTTTTAAAAGCAGAGAAATAAAATTTTAAAAAAATTGTGAATTTTTCAATTTTTGATAAATTTGAGATTTTTTCATAAATAGAGGTGAAATATATTGACTCAAAATTATGACTGTCATGAAGCACAATGTGTCACGAGAAAACAGACTCAGAATGGCTTGGATAAGTAAAGCCTCAATCACACAGTCAGAGTTCGGTCAGTGATTTCCATCAGTGATTGTGAGCCAAAACCAGGATTGGAGCTAAGGTACAAGGGAAAGATCTGCACCTCTTCTGTGTTTAGAACCGCACCTAGTTTTGGCTCAAAATCACTGATGGAAATCACTGACCAAACACTGACTTGTGAATGAGGCGTAAGTGTTCCAAAGTTATTACCACATAAAGTGATACGTGTCAGATTTTCAAAAATAAGCTTGTTTACGAAGGTGCAAAATGGCCCGGTCATTAAGGGGTTAACCAGCCTGGTTGTCTATAGCTATATTTACTGGCAGCTGTATGCTCTGTTGCCACTAGAGTTCTAATTTTATCTCGTTAGTCTGCCATTTGTTTGTTGATTTAATATATTTTGTAAACTTTTCTGTCTACCTTGAGGAAAGTGTTTATTGCCCTACAGCCCCAATCAGTTTTGCCAAAGTTGCAGGGATAAATCTCATCCAGGCATACAAATATGCATAGTCTAGAAACATTTTGTTAGTTATGTCTGAATTAACCCCTTAGTGGTCATCCTGCTTTGGGCCTTATTGACCAAGTGTTTTTCTTCCTTTTTTCATGATCATCTTCCAAGAGCAATTGAAAAAAAGGCGCATTTTTAAGTGCATTGTATTTTAATGTCAGTGCTATACTGACATTGACCAGATGGATGCGCCAGAGAGGTGTAGCCTGCTGGGAAACACTCAAGGCAGGCTTGAGGCCTACACCGGGTCCCAGCCAGCCTGTACACACATCGGCACCCCGTGATCACATTTGCAGGGTACCCCTTCATGTAGCGGGTGCCATTGCCTGCGGCATATAAGAGGTTAAACAGCCCAGATTGGCACTCCTGCCAGTCCTGCTCTTAGAGCAGGAACGTGGCTCTCATATGAGAACCAAGCCTCGGCATGCCTCTGTTCCCTGGCCTGCTGCTGCACGCCTCTGTGCTCTATAGCTTTCCTAGCAATATGTTCCCAATGTCTAAGATTATACAACCCTTTAAACCTCATCTGCCATTTTTCTTCCCACACCTCCAATCTATCCAAATCCGTCTGTAGCAGCCTACTGTCCTCTTTCGTGTTTATTACTTTACACAGTTTAGTGTTATCTGCTAAAAAATTATATTTTACTGTGCAGGTCTTCTACAAGATCATTAATAAAATTGTTAAATAGAATAGGCCCCAATACTGACCCCTGTGGTACCCCACTGGTGACAGTGACCTACTCTTAATAGCCACCCTTTGTTTTCTGTCACTGAGCCAGTTACTTACCCATATACACACATTTTCCCTGGCACCTCCACAACGGCAATATAGGAGGATCTCCCCAACTCTCAAGGGACAGGATTCGACGTAGAAGTCCAAAATGAAATGCCTCCTCTTATCGACTTCATTTTTTGTTTCCTGTCCCTTGGGGGATGCATGCAAGTCCTCCTGTTATGGAATCTTTTTTGCCTAGTCTTTTCTTTCTCCAGCTTCTGGGAGTGCTGGGTAGAGTGTGCGCTCAACTTCCCTGTTCTTGGCTTAAATCCTTGTGCATAAAGCAACCCCAGGCATGAGCCTTGCGCTCATAGGATCGACTGCAGGTGACCATTTCAGACAGTAGTAAAACAGCCCCTTAACTTTCTAGCGGACACCTCAGCAGACCTTGTAAGGCTTATTTCTAGATCAGTTGCATTGTCGCAGAGCAGTTTGGCTCAGGTCGTGGTCTGGTGACTCGGGGTCTAAAAAAGCCTAAAAGATTCAATCCCCTGTGAGGGAGACAGATTCCTGAAAAGGCATCGGACAACAAAAAAAAATTACCTTCTGAATCCAGATTCTTCCAGCAGTGGTGCTCCTTTCATAAACATGGAAGCGGTAGATAGTACCAGAGGAAAAAGGACTCTACTCATAGAGGGTAGAGGAAATGGTTCCTGTTTACTCGCGGCAGCAAAAAGTAACACTAACGCCAGATTTCCAGTCTGTTCTAGTCTCAGCATGTTCCTTCAAGCATGGGAGAACGTCACCCCCTTGACTTTGGTTCTGAAAGCAAGCCAACAGGATTACAAGTTGGAAGCTGCCGCCAAACAGATTTCTGATAAACAGACCCCTATTAAATACTCAGAAACCGCTAGCATTGGAAAAGTAAATATTCTCCCTAATACAAAAACGGGTACGAATTCCAGTCCCTTGCTCTCAGGAAGGTCAGGGTTTCTACTCCCCAATTTTCTTAGTCGCGAAACTCAACAGGTCCTTCCGATTAATAATCAATCTCAAAGATTTAAACTGCTTCATCTTATATAAGAGGTTTAAAATGGAGACCATAAAATCAACAATAAATATTCTAAATAAAAACTGCTATATGGCAACACCAGATCTGGCGGATGCCTACTACCATATTCCAATGCACAACAGTTAGCAAAAATATCTAAGGGTCGCTGTTTCCATAGGGGAAGTATCTCCCATTATCAATTCAGAGCTCTACCCTTTGGGCTATCAGCAGCCCCAAGGGTATTTACCAAAATTATTGCAGAGGTTGCCAGCTGTTCTTTAGAAAAGTATGTTAATTGTCCCCTATCGGGATGATTTCTTACTGGTTGCCCCACCAAAGAAATTGCTTCTAGATCACTTACAGATGGCAATAGCAGCCTTCTAGAGCCCATTCACAGGACCATATATTTGAGTCCACATCTGTTCCGCAATTTTGCAGAACAGATGCGGACCCATTATTTTTAATGGGTCCGCAAAAGATGCTGACAGCATGTCCTGTCCGCATCCGTGCTCCTGTTCCGTGGCCCTGCAAAAAAACATAGAACGTGTCCTATTCTTGTCCGTAATCGTGGACATGAATAGGCATTTCTGTAATAGGGCTATCCGTTCCGCAAAATGCGGAAGGCACATGGCTGGTATCCGTGTTTTGCAGATCCGCAATTTGCAGACACCAAAACACATACGGTCGCCTGAATGAGCCCTTTAACTAGACTGGATATTAGATCGCGAAAAGTCAGATCTGCTAGCAGCTCAGCAAAAGATCTTTTTGGGAATTTTCTTAGATTCCTGAAAACTACCTTCCTTTCTCCCCTTGGAGAAACAGGACCTAGTGATCAGAACAGTTAAAATCTTTCGGCAGAGAAGACCAACATCCCTCATGAAGCCATTCTGATACTCCAAGATAGTGTCTCTTAGAAAACCCTCAGTTTCCCACGACAAATGTTAGACTAAGGCTACTTTCACACTTGCGTTCAGAGCGGGTCCGTCTGATGTCTGCACAGACGGATCCGCTCCTATAATGCAGACGTTTGGATCCGTTCAGAATGGATCCGTCTGCATTATAGCTTAGAAAAAATTCTAAGTGTGAAAGTAGTTCAGACGGATCCGTCCAGACTTTACATTGAAAGTCAATGGGGGACGGATCCGTTTGAAAATTGAGCCATATTGTGTCATATTCAAACGGATCCGTCCCCATTGACTTACATTGTAAGTCTGGACAGATCCGTTTGCCTCCGCACGGCCAGGCGGACACCCGAACGCTGCAAGCAGCGTTCGGGTGTCCGCTTGCTGAGCGGAGGCTGAACGCTGCCAGACGGATGCATTCTGAGCGGATCCGCATCTACTCAGAATGCATTAGGGCAGTACGGATGCGTTCGGGCCGTTTGTGAGCCCCTTCAAACGGAGCTCACAAGCGGAGCCCCGAACGCTAGTGTGAAAGTAGCCTTACCCGCCTATAGTTACTGGGCTCTGTTTTTGACCCTTTTATTTATTTATTTATATATATTTTTTTAATATTGGCACCACATTTACTAACCGCCAATCCTGTGGAACACCGTGTCATTTTAAAGTCCCTAAATATCAGAAATAAGGGTCTGTCAATTACTTAATAATTATTATTATTTTTATTATTAAAGCGCCACTCATTCCATAGCGCTGTACATATGAAAAGGGGTATACATACATATTACAGACAATTGCACTAAGCATGAACAAGGGAAGTTGCATACTCGTACAGAAGGAGGGCTTACAATCTACATGGTATGGGAGAAGGACACAGTAGGTGAGGGTCAAGCTGGTCATGGCGGTATGGAGGCAGCAGGGTCACTGGTTGTAGGCTTGTCTGAAGAGGTGGGTTTTTAAGTTTCTTTTGAAGGATTCCACTGTAGGTGAGAGTCTGATATGTTGGGGTAGCGAGTTCCAGAGTATGGGGGATGCACGGGAGAAATCTTGGAGGGGATTTTGGGAAGAGGTGGTAAGAGGATAGGAGAGAAGGAGGTCTTGTGAGGATCGGAGATTGCGTGTGGGGATGTATCGGGGAAAGTAGCTCAGAGATGTAGGGAGGGAACAGGTTGTGGATGGCCTTGTATGTATTTGTTAGTATTTTGAACTGAATTTGTTGGGCAATGGGGAGCCAGTGAAGGGATTGACAGAGGGGCGAGGCAGAGGAGTAACAGGGTGAGAGATGGATCAATCGTGCAGCAGAGTTGAGGATAGATTGGAGGGGTGCGAGAGTGCTAGATGGAAGGCCACAGAGGAGAATATTGCAGTAGTCTAGGCGGGAGATGATGTACAATTATCTTAGGATACAGGGGTGTATGCCATGTGGACCTTGTGATTTATCTATTTTAATCTTTTTAACCACCTCCGGACCGCCTAACGCAGATTCGCGTTCCGGAGGTGGCAGCCCTGCGCAGAGTCACGCATATATGCGTCATCTCGCGATGACCGAGATTTCCTGTGAACGCGCGCACACAGGCGCGCGCGCTCACAGGAACGGAAGGTAAGCGAGTGGATCTCCAGCCTGCCAGCGGCGATCGTTCGCTGGCAGGCTGGAGATGTGATTTTTTTTAACCCCTAACAGGTATATTAGACGCTGTTTTGATAACAGCGTCTAATATACCTGCTACCTGGTCCTCTGGTGGTCCCCTTTGTTTGGATCGACCACCAGAGGACACAGGCAGCTCAGTAATATGTAGCACCAAACACCACTACACTACACCCCCCCCTGTCACTTATTAACCCCTTATTCACCCTTGATCACCCCTGATCACCCCATATAGACTCCCTGATCACCCCCTGTCATTGATTACCCCCCTGTCATTGATCACCCCCCTGTAAAGCTCCATTCAGATGTCCGCATGATTTTTACGGATCCACTGATAGATTGATAGATGGATCGGATCCGCAAAACGCATACGGACATCTGAATGGAGCCTTACAGGCGAGTGATCAATGACTGTGGTGATCACCCCATATAGACTCCCTGATCACCCCCCTGTCATTGATTACCCCCCTGTAAGATCCATTCAGATGTCCGCATGATTTTTACGGATCCACTGATAGATGGATCGGATCCGCAAAACGCATACGGACGTCTGAATGGAGCCTTACAGGGGCGTGATCAATGACTGTGGTGATCACCCCATATAGACTCCCTGATCACCCCCCTGTCATTGATTACCCCCCTGTCATTGATTACCCCCCTGTCATTGATTACCCCCCTGTCATTGATCACACCCCTGTAAAGCTCCATTCAGATGTCCGTATGATTTTTACGGATCCACTGATAGATGGATCGGATCCGCAAAACGCATACGGACGTCTGAATGGAGCCTTACAGGGGCGTGATCAATGACTGTGGTGATCACCCCATATAGACTCCCTGATCACCCCCCTGTCATTGATTACCCCCCCCTGTCATTGATTACCCCCCCTGTCATTGATCACCCCCCCTGTCAGGCTGCATTCAGATGTCAGTATGATTTTTACGGATCCACTGATTGATGGATCGGATCCGCAAAACACATACGGACATCTGAATGGAGCCTTATAGGGAGGTGATCAATGACAGGGGGGTGATCACCCCATATAGACTCCCTGATCACCCCCCTGTCATTGATTACCCCCCTGTCATTGATCACCCCTCTGTAAGGCTCCATTCAGACATTTTTTTGGCCCAAGTTAGCGGAAATTTTTATTTTTTTTCTTACAAAGTCTCATATTCCACTAACTTGTGTCAAAAAATAAAATCTCACATGAACTCACCATACCCCTCACGGAATCCAAATGCGTAAAATTTTTTAGACATTTATATTCCAGACTTCTTCTCACGCTTTAGGGCCCCTAGAATGCCAGGGCAGTATAAATACCCCACATGTGACCCCATTTCGGAAAGAAGACACCCCCAGGTATTTCGTGAGGGGCATATTGAGTCCATGAAAGATTGAAATTTTTGTCCCAAGTTAGCGGAAAGGGAGACTTTGTGAGAAAAAAATAAATAAAATCAATTTCCGCTAACTTGTGCCAAAAAAAAAAAAATTCTATGAACTCGCCATGCCCCTCATTGAATACCTTGGGGTGTCTTCTTTCCAAAATGGGGTCACATGTGGGGTATTTATACTGCCCTGGCATTCTAGGGGCCCTAAAGCGTGAGAAGAAGTCTGGGATCCAAATGTCTAAAAATGCCCTCATAAAAGGAATGTGGGCCCCTTTGCGCATCTAGGCTGCAAAAAAGTGTCACACATCTGGTATCGCCGTACTCAGGAGAAGTTGGGGAATGTGTTTTGGGGTGTCATTTTACATATACCCATGCTGGGTGAGAGAAATATCTTGGCAAAAGACAACTTTTCCCATTTTTTTTATACAAAGTTGGCATTTGACCAAGATATTTATCTCACCCAGCATGGGTATATGTAAAATGACACCCCAAAACACATTCCCCAACTTCTCCTGAATACGGCGATACCACATGTGTGGCACTTTTTTGCAGCCTAGGTGGGCAAAGGGGCCCACATTCCAAAGAGCACCTTTCGGATTTCACAGGTCATTTACCTACTTACAACACATTAGGGCCCCTGGAAAATGCCAGGGCAGTATAACTACCCCACAAGTGACCCCATTTTGGAAAGAAGACACCCCAAGGTACTCCGTGAGGGGCATGGCAAGTTCCTAGAATTTTTTATTTTTTGTCACAAGTTAGTGGAAAATGATGAGTTATTTTTTTTTTTTTTTTTTTTTTCCTTACAAAGTCTCATATTCCACTAACTTGTGACAAAAAATAAAAACTTCAAAGAACTTACTATGCCCATCAGCGAATACCTTGGGGTGTCTTCTTTCCAAAATGGGGTCACTTGTGGGGTAGTTATACTGCCCTGGCATTCTAGGGGCCCAAATGTGTGGTAAGGAGTTTGAAATCAAATTCTGTAAAAAATGACCAGTGAAATCCGAAAGGTGCTCTTTGGAATGTGGGCCCCTATGCCCACCTAGGCTGCAAAAAAGTGTCACACATGTGGTATCTCCGTATTCAGGAGAAGTTGGGGAATGTGTTTTGGGGTGTCATTTTACATATACCCATGCTGGGTGAGATAAATATCTTGGTCAAATGCCAACTTTGTATAAAAAAAATGGGAAAAGTTGTCTTTTGCCAAGATATTTCTCTCACCCAGCATGGGTATATGTAAAATGACACCCCAAAACACATTCACCAACTTCTCCTGAATACGGAGATACCACATGTGTGGCACTTTTTTGCAGCCTAGGTGGGCAAAGGGGCCCACATTCCAAAGAGCACCTTTCGGATTTCACTGGTCATGTTTTACAGAATTTGATTTCAAACTCCTTACCACACATTTGGGCCCCTAGAATGCCAGGGCAGTATAACTACCCTACAAGTGACCCCATTTTGGAAAGAAGACACCCCAAGGTATTCGCTGATGGGCATAGTGAGTTCATGGAAGTATTTATTTTTTGTCACAAGTTAGTGGAATATGAGACTTTAAGAAAAAAATAAATAAAAAAAAAATCATCATTTTCCACTAACTTGTGACAAAAAATAAAAAATTCTAGGAACTCGCCATGCCCCTCACGGAATACCTTGGGGTGTCTTCTTTCCAAAATAGGGTCACTTGTGGGGTAGTTATACTGCCCTGGCATTCTAGGGGCCCAAATGTGTGGTAAGGAGTTTGAAATCAAATTCTGTAAAAAATGACCAGTGAAATCCGAAAGGTGCTCTTTGGAATATGGGCCCCTTTG
Organism: Bufo bufo; assembly: GCF_905171765.1. Taxonomy (NCBI): domain Eukaryota; kingdom Metazoa; phylum Chordata; class Amphibia; order Anura; family Bufonidae; genus Bufo; species Bufo bufo. The sequence continues at coordinate 110,297,579 of NC_053393.1, read as the reverse complement.
CCCACCTAGGCTGCAAAAAAGTGTCACACATCTGGTATCTCCGTATTCAGGAGAAGTTGGGGAATGTGTTTTGGGGTGTCATTTTACATATACCCATGCTGGGTGAGAGAAATATCTTGGCAAAAGACAACTTTTCCCATTTTTTTATACAAAGTTGGCATTTGACCAAGATATTTATCTCACCCAGCATGGGTATATGTAAAATGACACCCCAAAACACATTCCCCAACTTCTCCTGAATACGGAGATACCAGATGTGTGACACTTTTTTGAAGCCTAGGTGGGCAAAGGGGCCCATATTCCAAAGAGCACCTTTCGGATTTCACTGGTCATTTTTTACAGAATTTGATTTCAAACTCCTTACCACACATTTGGGCCCCTAGAATGCCAGGGCAGTATAACTACCCCACAAGTGACCCCATTTTGGAAAGAAGACACCCCAAGGTATTCGCTGATGGGCATAGTGAGTTCATGGAAGTTTTTATTTTTTGTCACAAGTTAGTGGAATATGAGACTTTGTAAGAAAAAAAAAAAAATCATTTTCCGCTAACTTGTGACAAAAAATAAAAAGTTCTATGAACTCACTATGCCCATCAGCGAATACCTTAGGGTGTCTACTTTCCGAAATGGGGTCATTTGTGGGGTGTTTGTACTGTCTGGCCATTGTAGAACCTCAGGAAACATGACAGGTGCTCAGAAAGTCAGAGCTGCTTCAAAAAGCGGAAATTCACATTTTTGTACCATAGTTTGTAAACGCTATAACTTTTACCCAAACCATTTTTTTTTTACCCAAACATTTTTTTTTTATCAAATACATGTAGAACAATAAATTTAGAGCAAAATTTATATATGGATGTCGTTCTTTTTGCAAAATTTTACAACTGAAAGTGAAAAATGTCATTTTTTTGCAAAAAAAATCGTTAAATTTCGATTAATAACAAAAAAAGTAAAAATGTCAGCAGCAATGAAATACCACCAAATGAAAGCTCTATTAGTGAGAAGAAAAGGAGGTAAAATTCATTTGGGTGGTAAGTTGCATGACCGAGCAATAAACGGTGAAAGTAGTGTAGGTCAGAAGTGTAAAAAGTGGCCTGGTCTTTCAGGGTGTTTAAGCACTGGGGGCTGAGGTGGTTAAGATACCGTTGCACTTCTTCCTGGTTCGGAAAGGCCGTTTTTAATGGGTTGTTGACTTTGACACTCTGCATTTCATCTGAAAGTTCTTTTTCCTCAGTGAATACAGAGGAGAAAAAAAATATTTAATATATTTGCTTTCTCCTAATTAACGTATTTTTCGCCCTATAAGACGCACCGTATTTAGTTTTTAGAGCAGGACAATAAGAAAAAATCTTTTTTATTAGACCTCAGGTCAGACCAGCAATCAGACCCCCAATGTTATTCAGACCTCAGATCACAGCTCCAATCACATCCCCAATGTTAATAAGACACCAATAAGACCCCCAGTCTCAAATCAGCCCTCCCATGCCTCATTTGATCAGCCCCCAGTCTCATATTAGCCCCCATTGCCTCTTGATCAGCCCCCATTGCCTCAGATGACAAAATAAAAAACCCACTTACCTCTCCTGCTCCAGGACGCCGCCGCTCCTCATCTACATCGCGATCCTCTTAATCCTGCTATCGGCTGTGCTTTGATCCTGCGCGCACAGCGTGAGGTCACAGAGCGCCCTCACTCTGTGCGCAGCCTTGACAGTCGAGGACCAGGAAGCTGTGAGTACAGATCCTTCACCGCTTCCCAGTCCTCCGATACTAATGAGCGATTCCATAATGGAAGCGCTCATTAGTATTCACCCCATAAGACGCAGGGGGGGGGGACGACTGCGTCTTATGGGGCAAAAAATATGGTACACCTTTTTACTATTTATATAATTGATGAACATTTTATGGTTAGTTTTACTCTCTTTGCAAAGGGGATAATATTGGAAGCAATAATTCTTTATGAACCTTGTAGAATTTATATACATTGTTTGAATATATTATAATGGAAAGCTTTATAATAGACATAACATTGCTGTATGTGCTTGTATAGCATTTAAATCACTCCGGGGTTTTAGTTTTTTTTTGTTTAGTTTTTTTCATATATTTCTAACTCACAATAATATTTCATTAAAAAAAAGCTGTAAAGTGTGTGTATTTGTATTCAGCCCCGAGTCAATACTTTGTAGGACCACCTTTCACTATAATTACAGCTGCAAGTCTTTTGGGGTATGTATTTACCACCTTTGCACATCTAGAGGCTGACATTTTTTCCCATTCTCCTTTGCAAAATAGCTCCAGCTCAGTCGAATTCGATGGAGAGCAGCTGTGAACATCAATTTTCAACTCTTGCCACAGATTCTCAATGGGATTTGTCTAGGCTTTGACTGGACCATTCTAACAAATAAATATGCTTTTCTCTAAACCATTCCATTGTAATTAACCTTTAATACAGATACAGGAGGCGGGTGCGGCAGAATCACATAGCCGGCACCCGACCTCTGACAGGGAGCTGCGATCAGCGGCAGTTAACCCCTCAGGTGCCGCACCCACCTCCTGTATCTGTAAGAGGACCTTTCATCGGTCCATACTTTATTAACTGAGTAGCAGGACATGTAGAGCGGTGCCCAGGGATCTACTTGCACTAATATATCTGGGCGCCACTCCGTTCGCCCCTGCTGTGGCCCCCATTACCATCTCCCGCGCTGTATGCTAATTACTACTATCGGAACACCAGGGAGGAGACATCAGCTTCTCTCCCTGGGCGTTCCTTCTCCCTGGCTGTAGCGCTGTCCAATCGCAGCTCAGAGCGTCACAGCCAGGGAGAAGGTGAGTTGTTTTTGTTTTTTTCTCCCTGGCTGTGACGCTCTGCGCAGTGATTGCACAGCGCTACAGCCAGAAAGAAGGAACGCCCAGGGAGAGAAGCTGATGTCTCCTTCCTGGTGTTTTCCGATAGTAGTAATTAGCATACAGCGCGGGAGACAGTAACGGGGGCCAGAGCGGCGCCCAGGAATAATAAATGCAGGGAGATCCCTGGGCGCTGCTCTACATGTCCTGCTACTTGGTTAATAAAGTCCGGACCCATGAAAGGTCCTCTGGTTAATTATCATTGGTGGCCACAGTCTCTCCCATCCTCCGCCCACTCTCTTCATTGGTGGAGTGGCTGGCCGGCATCACATTTGGAAGAAATGAACGCTCTCCTTCCTTCCCGGCCGCCCGTTGCGTGTGATGTGCGCATCGGGAGCGCGTGCGCCAGGCGACTTCGGTCCTCTGTATTGCCGCGGCCCGGCAAACAATCTTCCAGGGTCCGGTCCTGTGCCTGGTGGTTGGGGACCGCTGCTCTTCTACATAGCTTATGGCAGACTGCAAACTGGACTTCTTATGGCTTGCTTTAAAAAAAATGGCTTTCTTCTTGCCACTCTGCCACAAAGGCCAGATTTGTAGAATACACAACTAATCTGTGGACAGATTCTCCCACCTGAGCTGTGACCATGGGCCTCTTGGCTGCTTCTCTAATTTGTACTCTCCTTGCTTGGGCTGTCAGTTTAGGTGGATGGTCATGTCTTAGTGGGTTTCCAGTTGTCATACGCCTTTCATTTTTCGGATGATGGATTGAACAGTGCTCCGTGAGATGTTCAGAGCTTGGGAATTTTTTTTATAACTTAATCCTGCTTTACACTTTTCCACAACCTTTATCCCTGACCTGTCTGGTGTGCTCCTTGGTTTTCATTAAGCTGTTTGATCACTAATGTTCTCTAACAAACCTCTGAGGCCTACACTGAACAGCTGTAATTATACTAAGAATAAATAACACAGGTGGATTCTATTTATGAATTAGTTGACTTCTCAAGGCAAATGGTCACAGTGGGTTTTATTTAGGGCTATCAGTACAGGGGGCTGAATACAAATGAACTCCACACTTTTCAGATTTTTATTTATTAAAAATTTTGGAAACTATATATCATTTTCTTTTCACTTCACACATACTTGCTATTCTGTGTTGGTCTATCACATAAAATCCAATAAAATACATTTACGTTTGTGGCTGTAACATGAAAAAAAATTCGGAAAGTTCAAGGGGTATGAATACTTTCTCAAGGCTTAGTAGGTAAGAATATGCAGTGATTAGCTGCATTTATATAAACCGCCTTTTTTACACTTCCGGTCTGTATCATCTGTCTAATCTCCAGTGTAGTTCTATGAGATTTAGCTTCACACTGGTTTCTCTACCACCTCCATTTAAAAGCTGACGGGGAGAGAGAGATGAAAGGGCAGTGAGGCTCCAGCTGTATCACATAGGAAAACATGGAGACACCGCAGTGTGAGGGTATAGCATCTGTGTGTCCCTAATCTGAGCAGGGTGGTGATACTCCACCCCTTATCAGTCTCTGCAAAGCCAGGCATGATGGAAAATGTAGCATGTATTAGGAAAACCAGATATGAGATGAGAAGGATTCAGGATGTCAACCAACAAATTATACATCAAATGAAATGGGTATACACAAGGCATGCACAAGTGTCTCTATCTTACTTTTTAATAATGGACTATCCTGCACTATATGGGCAAAGAAAAAAAATATCTTGGAGTGCTATGAGTTCTTCTAAGGCTGGATCTGGATCCGGGGCTTCTGCCTCTCCTTCCTGAGTAGCCTTGCTTCCCCAGAACTCACCTGGCTGTCAGCTTCTAAGCCTATAGGTGGGTTCTCTGTTGGCCTCAATAAGTTCAGTAATTACCTGCTATGTGAATCTACTATATGAAGGATTCCTATTGGTTTTAATAATTCAGTTGCATCCATATTAGTGTAGTAATCTGGAACACTAGAGGGTGGTGATGGGAGGAGCCTTTACATTTCTCTGCATCCTGTCCCAAGAAGGTCTAGATTGCAAACTCCAGTCAGGCTTTCATGAGGGATTCCTGGAAATACAATTACCAGTAAGTGTAATTCCTCCTTTCCGTGAATTATATTTTATAGCATATATACAGGATAATTCATAAGTATCAGTTATGTGGGAAACTTTCACCCATTATGACATTGTGAACTAACTATACAGACATGTAGAGCGGCGCCCGGGGATCTCACTGCACTTACTATTATCCCCAGGCGCCGCTCCGTTCTCCCGCTATGCCCTCCAGTATCTTCGGTCACAAAGTTATGGTAGGTGGAGTCTGCCCTTGTTCTGCTGTAGCGCTGGCCAATCGCATTACAGAGCTCACAGCCTGGGAGAAACTAACCTCCCAGGCTGTGAGCTCTGCAATGCGATTGGCCAGCGCTACAGCAGAACAAGGGCAGACTCCGCCTACCATAACTTAGTGACTGAAATCTCCGCCTACCATAACTTTGTGACCGAAGATACCGGAGGGCATAGCGGGAGACCGAGCGACGCCCAGGGATAATAGTAAGTGCAGTGAGATCCCCGGGCGCCGCTCTCCATGTCTGTATACTTAGTTCACAATGTCATAATGGGTGAAAGGTCCTCTTTAAAAAGGCTCCCACAAGAAGGACATCTCTATTAAACCAGGCATCGCTACTAAACCTGGTAAGATTGATTTTGCTGATTAAAACGATACCTGGATGGTAAAAATCCATTTTGCCATTCCATTAAAAACATTTTTCTTTTATATATAAATTGGGGATCGGTGCACTAAGGGACAGGCCCATGCACCTCAGCGTTTCTGGAAACTCCCCCTTCCTTACTTCCCTTGACTAACTGGGTCAGGCATGAGTGTCCTCTTGCCTGACCCTGTATTAACACGCTGGCGCCATGCACCACAACTTAAGATGAACAGATGTTTATTGCGCATGTGGCCCAATTGTGGTTAGGGCCCACCCCTATATGCACTGAAACCTTAATTTACATATAGAAAGTTACTGTTTTCACTGGAATTGTTTAACAGAGTTTCTCCATTCAGATATTATTTAATCAGCAGAGTCAACCCTACCAGGCAGTATGCCTGATTTAATAGGGTTGGTCTTGCTGACAGGGCCTCTTTACCTTACTATATGGTAATATGTAGTGATTTTCTTTGGTCTACTCAGTTTGTAGATATATTATGTGTGTGTCTTCCTTTAAGGCTACATTCACACGACCGTATGTGTTTTGCGGTCCGCAAATTGCGGATCCGCAAAACACGGATACCGGCCGCGTGAATGTAGCCGCCCCTATGATAGAAATGCCTATTCTTGTCCGCGAATGCGGACAAGAATAGGACATGCTCTATCTTTTTTGCGGGGCCGCGGAACGGATCTACGGATGCGGACAGCACATTGTGTGCTGTCCACATCTTTTGCGGCCCCATTGAAATGAATGGGTCCGCACCCGTTCCGCAAAATTGCGGAACGGATGCGGAGCCAAAAATACGGTCGTGTGAATGCACCCTTATGCAGCTGTTTCTTGCCTCCTTAAGTATGATGTATATGACTGTTTAGTCTACCAGCACAGTGAGCAGGTTACACTCTTACCCGTCTTTCTTTTTTTTCCTAGATCTGTCACAATTGAAAAATGTAGAAACAGCACAATTGTCCTAGGACCAGTGCAAACTGTCCTTCATGTTCAGATGTGTGACCATGTAAAAGTTATCAGTGTTTGTCAGCGATTGTCACTTTTGTCTACCACAAGCTGTACTTTCCATATACTTACTCCTACAAGGCCTCTTTTATTCTCTGGTAACCAGTGTGTTGTATTTGCACCCTTTCACACTCATTATTCAATGTTAGAAGATCACATGGGACAGACTGGTTTAGCCACTTTGCCTAATTATTGGGACAGACCACATCTGCTGTCTACAGAGAATGACGACCAGGTATGGAAGCTCATGTCACCTCGAGAGTTTTGTTCATTTGTTATTCCATTTGAAATGGAAGGGGACACAACTGAGATTCCAGGAGGCCTTCCACCTGTGTTCCAGAAATCAATGGATCAGAGACAGCAGAAAATACAAATGTGGCAAAAAGCTGTCAAGGAAGCAAAAATAACTAGGTAAGTGTGCTTTGTTTTTGGTACAATTTCTTATAATTTTTTTTGCAAAATGATATTCCTTTGAAGACTTTATGAAGAAAAAAGTCAAGGGCCTACATGCCCAAATGCAACAAAGCAATGTATAATAATGATAATGTGACTTAATTACTTTATGCATATTAAAGGGAACCGGTCACCTCCAACAAACATCCCAAGCCGGCAGCAGTACCTGAGAGTAGCCAGCAGCATGTTTGTAACGATCATTTTCTTCCTGCAGGCAGATGAAGCAAAAGCTGTAAAAACTTTCTTTAATCCCCTGCCGGCGCGCTTCTCTAGTCAGGCTTGAAGTCGCGGAGGCAGCGGCCTCCTTGCTTCAAGTCACGGTAACCACGCCCCCTTCCCTGCCCCTTCGCTGTGATTGACAGCGCTTATGCACGACAGTTCGGCCGGCTGTCAGTCACGGCGAAGGGGCAGGGAAGGGGGCGTGGTTACCGTGACTTGAAGCAAGGAGGCCGCTGCCTCCGCGACTTCAAGCCTGACTAGAGAAGCGCGCCGGCAGGGGATTAAAGAACGTTTTTACAGCTTTTGCTTCATCTGCCTGCAGGAAGTAAATGATCGTTACAAACCTGCTGCTGGCTACTCTCAGGTACTGCTGCCGGCTTGGGATGTTTGTTGGAGGTGACCGGTTCCCTTTAAGTTGGAAAAGTGAGTGATAGTAATCCAAAAAGAAGGATGCAAAGTGAATATATTTAATTTGAAGGCCTGGGAGCATTTTTAATGATTGCATTTTACTTATTTTAAACTACAAATCATTTTTTAATTTGGTCTTTATTAAAAATGTCCTTCCATTTCTGAGATACAGGAGTTAAAGGGTTTCTGCAGTTTTTTAAACTGATGATCTATCCCCTGCTGCGGGGCTTAGTGGGTGGGCAGGACTTCTGTTACGGCGCTCACCACAGGAACTTTTTTAAATATTTTAATAGTTTGGACTTTTCAGACGTGGCGATATGTAATATGTTTATTTATTGTTTATATATTTTATATGAAAAATTGGGTATGGGGTGATTTATACGTAACATTTTGGTGTTTTTTTTACTTTTTTTTTCTGTTTTTTTTATTACTTTTTATTTAATAACTATTTCCCCCCTTAGGGGCTAGAACCTGGGATCTTTTCATCCCTTGTCCTATTCACCCTGATAGAGCTCTATTAGGGTGAATAGGACTTTACACTGTCCCTGCTGCCCTGTGCATAGTACACACAGCAGCAGCGAGATTACCATGGCAGCCAGGGCTTCAGTGGCGTCCTGGCTGCCATGGTAACCAATCGGAGCCCCAGGATTACACTGCTAGGGCTCCAAACAGAAGCTGCCACTGCCACCAATGAGGAGGAGGGGAGAGGGGACCCTGTGGCCACTGCCACCAATGATTTTAATACTGGAGGGGGGGTGCACTGCGTCACCAATGATAATTAACCTTTAGTACAAATACAGGAGGCGGTGCGGCAGAATCACTTAGGCGGCACCCGACCTCTGACAGGGAGCTGCGATCAGCGGCAGTTAACCCCTCAGGTGCCGCACTCACCTCCTGTATCTGTTAGAGGACCTTTCATGGGTCTATACTTAACTAAGTAGCAGGACATGTAGAGCAAATAATAGTAAGTGCAGGGAGATCCCTAGGCGTCGCTCTACATGTCCTGCTACTTAGTTAATAAAGTCTGGACCCATGAATGGTCCTCTGGTTAATTATCATTGGTGGCCACAGTCCCTCCGCCCACTCTTTCTCCATTGGTGGCAGTGGCTGGCCGGCATCAGAATTAACCCTATTAAACTGGCTAACATTAGCGATGTGCTAATGTCAGCAGACCCTAACTAGCCTTTTCTTATGCTTATGGATGATTCCATTACTGCACAATTTTAACTTTTATTATATGCTAATTAGCCTCTAGGAGCAGGGGGGGCGTTGCACCTGCTCCTAAAGGCTCCGTTCGTCCACCTCTTTCAACGTCCATGTAAACTTGATTGACTGGACCAGGCCAGTGTTGGTCTCCTTCTGCCGGCGAAATCTCACGCCTGCGTCGTCCTATTCAGTATTCGGCGCTGAATATGTCACTGCTATTATTGGTAGAACATTTTTTGTATGAAATATTTATTTTTCTAATGCACCCTTGATCATAGGTGCTATCAGTTGGAATAAAGCGCTGGCCAATCAGGCAAATACTTACCACATAGGAGGATCCAGCGACGTCACAGATCTCTTCTCCGCGATGCCGGCTGTCTGTGACATATTCAGCGCAGGCGCAGTGAGGAAGCCGGCGGCCGAGCGTCCTTCACTCACTGCGCCTGCGCCGAATACTGAACGGGGCGACGCAGGAGCGAGATTTCGCCGGCAGGAGGAGACCAACGCTGGCCTGGCCCTGTCAATCAAGTTTACATGGGCGTTGAAAGAGGTGGGCGAACTGAGCCTTTAGGAGCAGGTGGAACGCCCCCCCTGCTCCTAGAGGCTAATTAGCATATAATAAAAGTTAAAATTGTGCAGTAGGGGCACATCCATAAGCATAAGAATAGGCTAGTTGGGGTCTGCTGACATTAGCATATCGCTAAAGTCAGCCAGTTTAATAGGGTTAATTCTGGTGGCAGAAACCCTTTAGTAAAGGATCTTACCAGAAGTACCAGATGTGGAACTGCCGTTCTTCCTAAGATACTACGAGTGATCCAGGCGAGGAAGGGTTGTTTTGTGGGTGTCTTGAGCTTATCCCACAAAACACCTCCCTGGTGAAGTGATTCCTACAATTTTTATTACAGTGATTTTAATACGTTTAACATTTTATTACATTTCAGGTGGTAACACTTCTCTTTTTATAATACACACTATACATAGTCATATTGATATCACTAGTGTCGTCCCCACCTTGTGGGTTGACACCTACACCGTGGCTCTTTTTTCTTCTTTTTTTCCCCTGATACTGTGTTCAGGTATGTAGTAGTGCACTCTACATATACAGCCAGCACCGGCAGACTTCTCCGCTCTTGATTCATCTCTCTCTTCCCTTACCTCATTATTGTCCTTCCTTCCTCTGGCGTCCTGCAGTTACTCTCTGACCTTCTTGGCTTCTTTCCAAGAAGCTCTGTGACTAACGTTCTCTCTTTTTCCCCCTCACTGTAAGTGTATTACCAGTGTAATACACTTACTGCCTGCTTGCCTGTGAGATCCAGGGGGCTGGATCTCACAGGCTGTCACGGAAGGCAGCCACGATGCCTAAGGAAGGCATCGGGCTGCCTTCCCTTCCATCGGGTCCCTATCACAGCAGTGCGGGGACCCAATGGTCACCCCGCTCCCGTCAGAATCCCGCACGTGCCGCGGTCACCAATGCCAGCGCATACAGCCGGGGTCTGACTATCAGTGACTGCCGGACTCCTGCCGCTGATCAGTTAAAGAGCCATTAATTCCATAGCGCTGTACATATGAAAAGGGGTATACATACATAATACAGACAATTACACTAGCATGAACAAGACGAGTTAGGCTACTTTCACACTAGCGTTTTTGCTCGATCCAGGAGGGTCCGTCATGAACCCCACTGAGAGTCAATATATAAATTCGCTATCACCATATCTACTCACAGAATAAAATTATCAAATCCTATATACCACATGAGGAACTCCATAAATAATAAAAATAAAACACTGACAGAATTGCCATTTTTGCCCACCTCACTTCCACAACAAATGGTATACAAAGTGATCAAAAAGACATATGTACCCCACAATACCAATAAAAACTACAGCTCGTTCCGCAAAATACAAACCCTCACAAAGCTACGTTGCTAAAAAAAAATTAAATGTTAGGGCTCCTAAAAAAATTTCAGCACATTTATATGTTAGAAAATCCTGATGCCGCTCCTTCTCTTCTGGATGCTGCCGTGCCCCCAAACAGCGGTTCACAACCACATATATGGTATTGTCGTATTCATGAAAAAATGCATAACAAGTTGTGGAGTGCATTTTCAACTGTTAGCCCTTGTGAAAACGAATTTGGTCCAAACTGGCTGTTGCTGGAAGGGGTTAAAAAAAATAAAGTTTTTTGTTTTGAAGGGAATCACAGCATTAGCCTCTTTTGTTGTTACATTTGTGACTACTCACTAAAATTGAATACATATTATTGGATGGAAAGGACTAGTTTGCTATTTGTTTACTCTGCTCCATATGTTTTGTTGGTAGCACTTCTGACGGTGATTGGGAAGAAGAGAATTCCTTAAAGGGGTTGTGTCACTTCAGCAAGTAGCATTTATTTTGTAGAGGAAATTTATACAAGCCACTTACTAATTTATTGTTATTATCCATATTGGTTCCTTTGCTGGCTCGATTCATTTTTCCATTACATTATACGCTGCTTGTTACCATGGTTACGACCACCCTGCAATCCATCAGTGGAAGTCGTACTTGCACACTTTAGGAAAAAACGCTGGCATATGTGTGGTCCCGGCTAACAGAGGCCAGCGATTTTTCCTATAGTGTGCAAGCACTACCATCACTGCTGGATTGCAGGGTGGTAGTAAACGTGGAAACGAGCAGTATATAATGTGATGGAAAAAATGTATCCAGCCAGCAAAGGAAGCAATATGGATAACAGAGGTCGCAATAATGCCTGCACAAGCGTCATAGACGCCTGTTCAGGCCATTTTAGTCCCTGGAAAAAGACTCGTATTTTTATGCATGGTCTAGTTAGGAGCGCTGTATCAGAAGCTGCCAGGTCCGGCACACATGAAGCCCCGCTGTCTCCCGAGAAGCCCTGCCCTTCACGGACATCTCTCTCACCAGAAGCAGCTCCAGAGTCTGGACTAAACACTACATTGTGGTTACAGGACCTGTGGTGATGTCACAGTCATGTGATCAGACATTTGTGTGGGAGGAGTTAGGGGAACACAGGCTCCGTGTAGGACTGTGCTGGTGGAGAATGCAGAGGCACTTTCATGTATGGAAGGTGTGTATAAAGCAGGCCTATGTCAGTGTAACCAGTCTATTGTACATTTTTGTGTGTGCAATGTGTATATAGTAAACTATCTGTGTAATGGGCATGTGGTAGAGCTGTGAAATATGTATATAGTAGTGTCAGGTGGGCGCTGTGTATGGAGGCAGTGGTCTTATGTTTAGTGTATGATGTTTTATATAAATGTAAAATTGTCTACATTTAATTCTGCATGGGAGACAAGCAATGGTTTCCCTGCAGAAATATCAGCCTCATAACGTTATATGGGCCTTATGCATTATATATATGAATTACCGCAAAATTCGTACTCCTCCTCGGCTAAAAATACTCATCAAAATTTTTAAGAGGAGTATTTTTACTCTTCTGGAAAAAAAATTGTGCGATCTCTGCTAGATAATAACAGTACATTAGTAAGTGGCTTGTATTAACTTCTGCATAATAAATGCTTTTTGCTGATGTGACATAACCCCCTTTAAATTTAATCTGTCACCAGTTTTATGCTGTTACGTTGTAACAGCTCCAGGGCATGCCAATGAGTCCTGATATTCATGAGCATCTTACTTTCTCTGACCCCTGCTAGTGATCGACGTTTTTTCTAACTGAAATAGCAGCGGGGGGGGGGCGGAGAAAGTCAGGAGCTCATGAATATTCAGAACTCATCAGCATACATTAGAGCTGTGCAATACGAGATTTTCGCAAAACGGTCAATTTAAGGGCATCTTTGTGCAGATTTAAAAACTGTCTAACCTGTTGCTTGTGCACTTGGCAGCTGAAGGCATCGGTGTTTGGTTCGAATTTCGATGAGAAAAATTTTGTTTTAATATTTGCAAATGAGCCTCTAGGACCAAGAGGCTACACTTTCACTGTAACTGCCATGCCCTCTCCGCTTCAATTCCATCAGATCTCAGGAGGAATCATATAAATAGTTGTCCGAGGAAGAGGAAAAGATGGGATCATTAAAAAAGGAAGATTCAAATCCCTTTTTTAGTAAAATTGTGATAGACTGCTCTGCTGCTTTTCTCTCTCTCAACTCCATCTAATAGTATAAGCCTTTATAATATATTTTAAAAAGTGCTTTTATAGATTATTTTCTTTTGTGCCTTTTATTATTTTTATTTATTTATTTTATTTAAATTTTTTTACAGGGAGCAGCGAAAGCAATTCCAGAAGCTTGTTGAACAAAAATTCAATGAGTGGCTCGTTAAGACTAGAAATCGACATCAGTTGGATAGCCTTGTACCATCAACAGACTGCACAAAGCAAGTTGCTGGATAGTGAAAACATTTGATCATAAATGAAACTTCAGTTAGTAAGTGAAGTGCTTTTTTTATCACTCATGTTAAAGGGATTCTGTCATGAGATTTTAGCCCTATAAGCTATACATATGCCCATGTCCGTACTAATAACATGAATCCTAAACTGGCCTTATTAAACCTGCTTGTTGCTCTATTAGCACCAAAAAATGTTTTTTATAACCGGTCAACCTAAGGTGCCCAAGGGGACGTCAGTTAATACAGGGTGCCCGGCCGTCTGGTGCCCAGCGCCTTCTTCCCAGTCTTAATCGCCGCCCTCCTCACCTCACGAAGCAGCTGCCAGGAGTCCGTGTAAAATATACAAATCAATAGGAAAATTTTCTTTACTGATTTTTAAAAAAAAAAATTTAATTCTAATTCCCAAAAGTTAAAGGGGTTGTCCGGGTTTAAAAAAAAAAAAATCAAATAGCACTGTAAATCTAACGGTCAGCAATATATAACTAATCTAAGCAAGTTTTAGGCAAAAAAATATATATTTCCTAATTTCCCTGGTTCTCTTCTGGCCTCTGTTTACCTGCAGTAACAACAATCTGAGGTTGTCCTCATGGATATTTGTTCCCATCCCCCTGCTCTGCAAAGGGAGTTAATAATAGTGCTGCCCTGAGTGACATGTCTGACTGCTAGGATACTCAGCAGCTTGTTGTATGTGTAGGACTACAAGTCCCAGTTGTACATTGACAATGCTGATACACACAGGATCTTCCCCCTACCTGCTGTGCAATGTTCTGCAGAACTCCTCCAATCTGTCAGCTCTGTGTCTGCAGGATGAGGACGGAAGATCCTGTGTCTGTTCACTGCCTGCAGCTACTCAGCAAAGCCTTCAGCCCTGAGTCTGTACTGCAGAAGGGGTTAAAGTTTCCTGAATAATCCCGGAAGAGGGCAGACTGCAATGCAGGGGGGCGTGGCCAGCACAGTGATGTCTCGTGTACAGACGCAGACCTGCTCTCTCAGGCTTGTGTACGAGACATCATCAAAGCAGGGAGAGAAGCTGACATCACAGGTCATGTGACCCTCAGTGAAATATGAGAAAGAAGCCACTGCAGATAAAGGAAGTGCATTGTAAAGCCCTTACATTTGCTTAGTTAGAAACATACAAAGAACACAAAAAAAAACCTAAGCATAGAAAAAAATTAAAAATGGCACTGCAATTTTTAAAAAACTTTTGATATCACAAAGCGACATATTAAAAGTTTTGATCAATGTTTTAGGCACTGAAACCCCTGCCTATCTTTAGAATGATGAGAGAGAAACGCTCACACTCTGCAGGAGATAAAAATCGAGATGTCAATCTTGTTTCCATCTCCTGCAGTAAGAAGAGAGCTTGTTCTACATATGGTATGTGAGCATTTCCCTTTCCTCGCTCTAGTGATCAGCAAAGTTCTCAGCACTCAGACCCCCACCGACCCAAAGTTTTGCTTTTTCACTATCATAAATATCAGAAGGTTTCCTGAAGTACAGTGCCAGTTTAAGGCTAGTTTCACATTAATACTTAGGATCTGGCAGGCTGTTCCGGTAGCCGTTTTCTTCTGGCCGATTGTCGGCCTATTTGCCAGGTTGCGGCCGGACCTCACTATTTTTGAATATTGTATTTCATTTTCCTTTGTTGGCACCAGAGAAATGAGTCCTTGGTTTATATTTATATTTCCATCCTTGTCATTTATATCCTAGATTCCATAAGTGAGCTGTCTACTTTTATTTTATTCTGTACGGTCCCCATTATAGTTAAAGGGGCCAGACAGCGACTTTTACATTTGTACTCCTTTTCAGTTAAAATCATTTTTCTATTTGTTCTTCATTAAAAGTATTGAACCGTTTTCCCTGCACAGCTTTCAGTTTCCCAAGTAGCTGGTTCTGAATTTCCTCTCTGCTCCATCAGGCAGGGAGCTGACGGGCTCCTGACCTTTGACCTTATAAACACTCATTAAAGCTCAATTCTTATCTTACTGATAAAACTGTGGCTTAAATAAGTATTTATTACCTTTTAGTAATTTATAGATAAGGGTTATTAGATGATGGCACAAAATGAAAGTGAAAGTACCATTCACACAGCTAAAAAAAACTGTTAACCCTTTGTGATAGGGTTAATAAAGACCAATTGAAAAAATTATTTGTATTCCAAAATGGGTAATATGAAATCATAAAAAATTGCCCCGAGGATCTACATAGCCTTTAAGCTTTTGGCAATGCCGGAATGCAGAGAGAGCTTCTTAAATCCTAAGCGTTAGTGTGAAAGTAGCCTAAGGGGTTCTATAGAATAGATTTTTCCCAGTCGTCTCCACAATGGCACTCTTGAGTTGGCCTGGCCCTGTCAGGAACAGGAAAAACATGGAGAAGTTAAATTCCCCAACCCGCCTCCCATCTTTAGTGTTTTTCGTATCTGTGTGTGGGACAGATGTGCAGTGAAGAAGGTCTTTGAGCCCAGGTTGTAACCAGGGGGATACGGCAGGGTAAGCTGGTAAAGTTAGCATTTCACTGCTGCTTCATTATAGACCTGCTAAGTTCTGCGATACCCAGCAGGGTTAAACCTTCCTTACCCCATCATAAGTGGCGAGAGTGGTGGATTGCCAGAGATGCCTGCAGATGAGGAGAAGCGGTGAAACCATTTCTGGACAGACCGTGGACATCACTCTGATCCGATGGATATATGTATGCTTTGTAGGAGAACTTATATTGCTTTCCCTCTATGTTTTAGATGGGAAAGGAACCTGGAGTTAAAGTCAAAACCGCCACTTATTCAAAATGTGCTATTTGTAGTAAGAAATTGGATGCTGCTAGCAAAAAAAAAATTGTCAGGGATGTACTCAAAGTGGTTCAAGATGAGACAACTACGTTTATGAACGATATTAAAACGATGGTGAAAGAGGCCATTCAATCAGCAATGTCAAACTTCTCTACATCTTTATCTTCTAAAAAAAAATCCAGAGAAGTAATAGATTCGGATTCTAATGATTCATCATACTCAGGAAAATTTAAGGATTTGGCGGAAGGTGAACAAGAAAACTGTTCAACAGATGAAGAAGAGAGAATTTATTTTTTCCATAAGCCTCCCCAACTGCACTAAGCAGGAGGATACCCCGCCTCCAAGGGACCGGAAACAACGCGAACAATCATTTAAAAGCCTCCTCCCCTTTACCTTCTCCAGTTGTTTCCTGCCCCTTCGGGATGAAGTGGAGATTATAGCAGGGGTTCCCTCCTGCTTAGGAAGACGTCGCTCATCCTTTTTGGGTCCATCCGTTCCCCTGGCTAAATTGTCAGGAGGGCTGCAGCATGGCGCCGGGATCCGGGGCAAGATACAGGCCCTTCCGGCATCTAGGCATAAGTCCTGCGAATCGCAGGCAGCCCCGGGCAATACCGCGCCTCCATGCGGGGCAAGCTGGCATTACGAGACTCGGGGCCGGAGTCTCACAAGAATAGGTCGCGTGGGAGCGCTTGCGCGCCGTATCACGTGACGCGGAAGTACTAGATAAATGCCAGCTGGACAAAGAATGGCGTTCTTCATCACCTTGGAAGCATCTGTGTGTTGGAGCAGCCATTCCCCTGCCTGCTGACAAGTCCGCAGACCCTCCAAAGGCCCTAAGCCTGATAAGCCTCCTCCTGATGGATGCTTCTTTGTTTGCATTTTTCTTTTTTGTACACCATTGGGGTTTAATGGTGAAGGTTCCCACTTAATTTAATTACTCATAAGCTCTTCCTGAAGGGGTTATTTTTTTTATTGCAGCAAAAGTGGGGAACCTTCATAAAAAAAAAAAAGTGCTATCTGTAAAAAGCAGCTTGCCGCCCACATAAAGAAACCTCTTTGCCAGAGATGTACAGATAAGATTATGGCTGAAGAGACCCCATCTATAGTGGACAGCCTGAAATCTTTCATTAAAGAGGAAGTCAGCTCCGCCATTGAAGCTAAGATGGCTGTGATTCCTCAGAGACCCTCTACCTCCAGATCTAATCCTGATGCACCTCTCGATGTCTATTTTGACTTTGACGAAGGAGAAGTCTCCTCCGATTCTGACTCAGTTTCTTCAACTGATGAACTTGGTAGACCCCTGTGTTCCATTGAAGACACTGAATCTCTCCTAAAAACTATCAGGGCTACCATGAATATTGAGCAGTCAAGAGGCCTAGTCAATTCAGAACCTAATGTTTAAAGGTCTGGGGGATCGGAAAATACGTATATTCCCAGTCCATGGAAGCATAAAGAAATTTATTGCAGACGAATGGAAGGAACCTGAGAGAAGATCAGGAGTCTCTAGGGTATTCAAGCGAAAATCCCCTTTTAGTGATGCAGATTCTGTCCATTGGGCTAAAACTCCCAGGGTGGACGCCCCGGTAGCCAGAATATATAAGAAGTCCTCCCTCCCCTTTAAGGATGTAGGCCTGTTACAAGACTCTATGGGTAAAAATGAGTCTATTCTGAAGAAGTCTTCGTAAACATGTACCTCCATGTTAAGGCCCAGCCTTGCTGCTACCTACATCGCCAGAACCCTGTCTTTATGGCTATCTCAGTTAGAGGAACATTTACTTCCTGGAGAGGATATCCTGTCCTCCCTACCAGTGTTAAAGCAGGCTACAAATTTCTTATCAGATGCCTCGGCTGACTAACTCAAGCTTTCCGCCAGATCAGCAGCCCTGTCTAACTCTGCCAGAAGGTCAGTTTTGCTAAGGTCCTGGTCTGGGGACAACACCTCTAAAGACAAGCTATGTAGTATTCCCTGCGAGGTGGACAGGCTCTTCGGATCAGTACTAGATGACATCCTGGACAAGGCATCTGATAGAAAGAAAGGCTTCCCATCAGAATCCAGACTTTTTCAGCATCGCCACTCCTTTCGTACACAAAGAAAGGGCAGGCCTGACCAGAAAAGGAAAGAGAGCTCAGGCAGGGGTTTCAAAATCCCCCTGGGTTCTAGATCTAATACGTCACGGTTGTAGAATAGAATTTTCTTCTCCTCCACCCCCCCCCTCCCCCTCCAGAAAGGCTCCTATTAAACCGAAAATTAAAAGAAGAAAGGCAATTTCTTCTAGAATTCCAGATTCAGACTTTGTTAAAACAAGCTGTTGTTCCAGTACTATCGCATCAGAAAGGGAAAGGGTTCTACTCACCAGTCTTTTTAGTAAAAAAAAAAAAACGACTCTTACAGGGCCATTATAAACCTGAGAGATTTTAACAAACATGTCACATACAAAAAATGTAAAATGGAAACCGTAATATCAACAACCAGTCTGTTATTTCTGGACAGTTTCATGATAAGGATGCCTATTATCATGTTCCCATTCACAGAGATCATCAAAAATACCTGCGGTTTGCGATTTACCTAGAAAATCGCCTGACCCATCTACAATTTAAAGTCCTCCCTTTCAGTCTTTCATCTGCTCCCCGAATTTTTACAAAGATCATGGCAGAAGTATCTGGGTTTTTACATCAGCAATAGATCCTATTTATACCCTACTTAGACAATTTCCTGATTAGGGCTCATACATCAGAGTTTCTCCTCAGAAGGTTCCAGGTAGTCAGAGACGTCCTTCAGTCCCTAGGCTGGAAATTAAATCTGGAGAAGTCGGACTTGATCCCCACCAAAAAGATCTTCCTTGGGATCCTTCTAG
Source organism: Bufo bufo (assembly GCF_905171765.1). Classification (NCBI taxonomy): domain Eukaryota; kingdom Metazoa; phylum Chordata; class Amphibia; order Anura; family Bufonidae; genus Bufo; species Bufo bufo. The sequence continues at coordinate 110,278,737 of NC_053393.1, read as the reverse complement.
ATTCCCACCTCTCTCCCAGAACAGAAGATCTAGAATATATTAGCAAGAATCTCAGTTTTCCGGTCTCACCCAAGGGTGTCCTTCAGAGAAATTATGGTAGTCCTAGGTTTATTGACCTCAGCCATTCCAGTCAGGTGAGCGCAGTTCCACAGCAGAATGCTACAGGCTTTTCTCATTTCCACCTGGAACAAAAGTTGCTTATCCCTAGATAACAGCGTGTCTCTTCCTCCTCAGGTGAGAGCCTCTCTACAGTGGTGGCTACAACGGGAACATCTGAACCAAGGAGTTTAGTGGAGATCCTCAGACCCAATAGTGATAACAGATGTAAGCGGGTCAGGTTGGGGGGCTCACAGTGGAGATCAGCTAGTCCAGGGTGTTTGGAGTCAGGAGTTGTGTCCTCTATTCTCAAAATTCAAAGGAACTTCTAGCAGTATTCATAGCCTTGAAAGCGTTTTGTCCAGCCATCCATCACCGATGTGAAGATTCTGTCTGACAACAGAACAACTGTAGCCTATATAAACAAACAGGGCGGCACGAAAAGCAGAAAACTTTGTCAGACAGCGTTCCAGTTATTCTCCTGGGCCCAAAGCCACATAAACTCAATTTCAGCAGTCCATTTGAAGGGAAAAGAAAACGCTCTGGCAGATTTTCTGAGCAGAAAACCTCTAAAACCAGGAGAGTGGTCCTTGAACAAGAGGATATTTCAGTCAATATACAACAGCTGGGGAATCCCAATCCTGGCCTTCTTTGCAAGACAGCATACACCTATCAGCCTATAGCAGGGCATGGTGGGAGTTGTAGTTTTACAACAGCTGGAGGGCCGAAGGTTGAGCATCCCTGCTCCAGACAGATTCAGACTGACATACCTCCCCTCCATATTGATACAAGACAAACTCTTTGAAAAAGTGCAGTATTTCTTTTCTCTAAGAGCAGTCAAACATGTACCTCCAGTGGAACAGTTTGCCAGTATTCATCCCTTTTTATGGTGAAGAAACCAAATGGAGATTACTGTACAATAATAAACCTGAAATATTTAAACAAGTTAATGTCTTACAAGCCATTCAAGATGGATTCCATAAAAACCGCAATATCATTGATTTCAAGAAATGCAAATATGATTACAGTAGATCTAAAGGATTCATATTCCAATAAACGAAAAGCACTGGAAGATTTGCAATCGGGTCCGACAAGAAGATACTCAATTATCTATTTGTATGTCTCCCATTTCGAATTTCTTCTGCCTCACGTCTATTCACAAAGGTAATGGTGGTGGTGACAGTGCACCTGAGGCTTCAACTAATATCAATTGTCCCATATCTGGATGATCTCCTGATAATAGAGACAATGCACGCTCAATTTCAGGAACAGATAGAATTAGTCTAAAAGACACTGTTGAAACAAGGATGGATTGTAAATTGCCAGAAGTAAAGTCTAAAACCTACAAGTCAGGTAAAGTTTCTAGGAATCATATTGGACTTAGAATTCCAAAAAAACTTTCTTCCAGAGGAAAAAAAGAGAAACATGGCCTAGTAATACAATTTGTGCTCACAAGGAAAGTCACAATCAGACAGACAATAAAGTTATTGGGACATAAGACACTATCTATCCCAGTAGTCCATTACAACATCTAATATTACAAGAATGGAATATAAGTCTGTGCAAACTAGATCTGTCAATCAGGATTCCCAGCTAGGTAAAGTTATCCTTGATGTGGAAGAACATCTTAATTTTCAACAAGGGAATAGATATGATCTGAATAGGTTTCTGGATCCAAACTATGGATGCAAGTGCCCAAGGCTGGGAAGCCCATGTAGGCAATGTATCTTTCCAGGGATCTTAGAACAGAAAAATGACACCAGCCTCCTCAAATTTAAGAGAATTGATGGCAGTATGGAAAGCGATTAAAATCCGCAAACGTGTTTATGAAAGGTACCCGTCTAAAGATATATTCTAACAACAGAACCATGGTAGCATTTGTTCAACATCAAGGCGGTACTGTATGAGAGGAAAACGGCTACAAGAGACAGCGAACATGTAAAAAGAGAAGAAAATCAATTGGCAGACTACTTGAGCAGGAAAAAGATGATTAAGCTGGGGGAGTGGGCTTTATGTCAGGAAGCCCTCAATCAGATTATAAAGAAACGGGGTATACCAGAGAGAGACCTATTAGCATAAAAAGGAACAAGATGGAAAAATATTGTTCCTTTGTTAATTTTACGCCCTTCCTCCATTGGTTCTGCTGGCAATGTTGATTTAAAAGATCAGGGAAGAAAAAGCCAGGATATTTTTGGTGGCCCCATTCTGGCCAAAAGGGAGCTGGTTTTCCCTTCTGTTGGAAATGAGTGCAGGCAGAATATTTGAATTTCCTCTGACTCCAGATCTAATGACTCAAGGGCCGGTGTTGCATCCCAAATTGCTAAGGCTAATGGTGTGGATGTTGAATGTTTAATGCTGAATAAGAATAAGGGTCTTTCAGACAAAGTTATAAAAACGCTCATGGTGAGTAAAAAAGTGTCTACTAATAAAATGTACCTTAAAGTTTGGAAGGCATTTGTGGATTGCCATCAGACTTAATAAATAGATTATCAGAAGCCTACGGCTATTCTGAAATTTTTACTACCAGGTTTGAATATGGGATTAAGCCTAAGTGCAGATTGAGGCTCTCAGTGTCTTCTGTGATGTCAGGCTTTCAAAATTAATTGCTAGATTCCTAGTGGCATCATATAGAACAGGCATGCTCAACCTGCGGCCCTCCAGCTGTTGCAAAACTACAACTCCCAGCATGCCCGAACAGCATACAGCTATCAGCCTACAGCAGGGCATTGTGGGAGTTGTAGTTTTAAAACAGCTGGAGGGCTGCAGGTTGAGCATGCCTGATATAGAATAAGATTGAATTTATAACATGGTATCCCCGTGGCTTTGCTGTATCTCGCTTTCCCTGGCCTTGCTGCATTAAATGGGCTTGTGAATTAGTGAAGTTTAAACCGGAGTTTAAGGCAAGGAGCAAGCAATTAAGGTTTGATAGATTTTCCTTGTGTATTGTTGGCTTGATTCTAGCTAATTCTTCAACTACAGCAGACAGGGTCTAATTCTAACTCATATTTACTGTTTTCCTTCTTTACTGTTCATCCCCATTTAAACATGTGCTCCATGGACAATGCTACTAAGTGTGTGCAATGTATGCGTGCCTTGATGAGCCATTCGAGGGTGAATCCTTTTGCACTAGATGCAATCATGTTGCATGTTTGGAAGTCCAGATCTTGGATCTAAATAAGCAGCTTGAAATACTTAGGGGCGTTTCAGACCTGGAGAGAGGCTTAGACCTCACTGTGCAGGCACTGACTGGGGTCAGTGAAATAGAGGTGGGAGGAGGAGTGCAAGATCAGAACTATCAGGTCAGCAGTTGGGTTAATGTAGGAAGAAGGGGTAGATGGAAAAGTGCCAGGGAGGCTAGTCCTGAGCTGGAACGCCCTAGTAAATATGCCTGTTTGGCTGATATTAGCGATGAAAGCCCAGGGCCAGCAACACTCCAGCAGGGCGTTTCTCCTAGCAACCAGGAGGATGCTCCCTGCAGGAAGAATAGGAAAAGGAGTGCAGCAAAGGTCAGACAGATGCTGGTGGTAGGGGGACTCTATTGTTAGGACAGACAGAGTCATCTGTCGCCGAGACCGTGAATGCCGAACAGTATGTCGTCTTCCGGGTGCTCGTGTTCGGCATATTGCGGATTGGATTGACAGATTGCTGGGTGGGCCTGGGGAAGACCCGGCGGTCATGGAACACATTGGCACCAATGACAGTCAGGGGGAGATGGAAGGTCCTTAAAAATTATTTTAGGTAACTAGGAGAGAAGCTCAAGTCCAGGACCTCCAAGGTAGTGTTTTCAGAAATACTACCAGTGCCAAGAGCGTCACCATAGAGACAACGGGAGCTTAGGGAGTTAAATAAGTGGCTCAGAAAGTGGTGCAGGATGGAAGGGTTTGGGTTCATGGAGAACTGGGCCGACTTTTCTGTCGGTTACAGGCTCTACAGGCTGCACCTTAATGGGGAGGGTGCAACTACCCTGGGGGTAAAAATGGTTAGATGGCTGGAGGAGCTTTTAAACTAGGATCTGGGGGGAGGGTGGGGGGGTCATACTAATAAATGGGTAGATAGTGGAGATAGAGAGTGGGATATAGGAGGGGACAGTGGTGATCTAGTAGGGGCTGGGTTAGTGAGGAAAGTAGGGAGAAGACTGGGCAGAACTATACACCGATAAAAAAATTGAACTGCTGGTAACAAGAACCTGTTACATACAAACCTCAACCAAGGTAACCCAAAAATCCCAGATATTCACTTTATAGGTAATAGTAATTTAAAATGTATTTTCACAAATGCCAGAAGTCTAGCTAGTAAAAATGGGGGAGCTGGAGGCTATGGTAATAGAAGAACACATAGATGTAGTTGGTGTGGCTGAGACATGGTTGGATTCTTCGCATGACTGGGCTGTAAATATTGAGGGTTTACTTTATTTAGGAAAGACAGGGTCAATAGAAAAGGTGGTGGGTGAGGATGTGGAAACCTTATGGGTGGAAGTTCAAAGGGATATAAACACTGAAAAAATGATACTTGGTGTAATCTATATACCCCATAACATCACAGAGGAGATAGAAACGCAACTGTATAACCAAATAGAACGGGCTCGTACAGTGGTCATAATAGGAGATTTTAACTTCCCAGCTATTGACTGGGGTCATGATTCTGCCTCAACCGCAAAGGGGAGAAAATTCCTCAACTTGCTGCAGGTCCACTTTATAGGCCAGTTTGTAGAAGCTCCCACTAGGGGCAATGCTCTGTTAGATCTGGTCATTTCTAATGATGCAGAGCTTGTTGGAAATGTTACTGTTCGAGAAACGCTAGGTAATAGTGACCACAATATAATTATATTTCCCCTAAACCATAAGAAGCTAATTTTTTTAACAGGCTAATTTCCCTGAGTTGAGGGCAGCATTTCAGAGACTGGGAGCGGCTACTGTCAGATAATACTGAGGATAAAAATGTATTCCTTTTAGGTAACAAGTATAAACGGCTATAATTAAACCCCCCATGGCTTACAACTACTGTAAAAAGGGCAATAAAAGACAAAAAAGGGGCATTTAAAAAAATAGGGGTCAGCAGTAGCGTTTGAAGATTATAAAGGGCTTAATAAAATCTGTAAAAAGGAGATAAAATTAGCAAAAATACAAAACGAACAGCAGGTGGCAAAAGAGAGCAAAACAAATCCCCAAAAATTATTTAAATATATAAATGCTAAAAAACCAAGGTCCGAGCAGGTAGGTCCCCTAAATAATGGTAAAGGGGGGTAGTCACTGAAGATAAGGAAAAGGCAGAGTTACTAAATGTTTTTTTTAGCTCTGTATATACAAAAGAAGAGAAAGGAGCTGATATCTTTGGTGCTGGGGCTGTTAGTACATCCAGTAATATACTCAATTGGCTAACTGTAAATATGGTCCAAGAGAAGTTAAATAAGGTAAATGTGAACAAGGCTCCAGTCCAGATGGATTACAACCAAGAGTGTTTAAAGAGCTCAGTTCAGTCATTGCTGTGCCCCAGTTTATAATTTTTAAAGATTCTCTAGGTACTGGTATAGTGCCAAGTGATTGGCGCAAGGCAAATGTGGTGCCCATATTCGAAAAAGGATCTAAGTCCTTCACAGGTAATTATAGACCAGTTAGTTTAACTTCTGTTGTGGGAAAAATGTTTGAAGGACTCTTAAGGGACTATATACAGGAGTATGTGACTGTAAATAATATTATAAGTGATGACCAACATGGGTTTACCAAGGACAGAAGTTGTCAGACTAACCTGATTTGTTTTTATGAAGAGGTGAGTAGTAGCCTGGACAGAGGGGCGGCTGTGGATGTAGTGTTTCTGCATTTTGCAAATGCTTTTGATATTGTCCCTCATAGACGTTTAATAGGTAAAGTAAGGTCTATAGGCTTAGCAAGTATAGTTTGTAATTGGATTGAAAACTGGCTGAAGGACCGTGTCCAGAGAGTTGTGGTCAATGATTCCTATTCAGAATGGTCCCAGGTTATAAGTGGTGTACCCTAAAGTTCATTGCTGGGCTCTCTATTATTTAATTTATTTATTAATGATATCGAGGACAGGATTAATAGCACCATTTCTATTTTTGCAGATGACACCAAGCTATGTAGTACTATGCAGTTTATGGAAGATGTCTATAAACTACAAGCTGACTTGAACAGTTTGAGTGATTGGGCATCAACTTGGCAAATGAGGTTCAATGTGGATAAATGTAAAGTTGTGCATTTTGGTAGTAATAATCTCTGTGCTAGTCCTAGGTGATGTAACACTAGGAGAGTCACTTATAGAGAAGGATTTGGGTGTCCTTGTAGATGGTAGATTAAATAACAGCATACAATGTCAATCAGCTGCTTCTAAGGCCACCAGGATATTGTCCTGCATTAAACGAGGCATGGACTGGCGGGGCAGGGATGTAATATTACCTACAAAGCATTGGTGCGGCCTCATCTGGAATATGCAGTGCAGTTCTGGGCAACAGTCCATAGAAAGAACACACTGCAGCTGGAAATAGTAGAGGAGAGCGACTAAACTGATAAGGGGACTGGAGGGTCTTGGTTATGAAGAAAGATTAAAAGAATTGAATTTATTTAGTCTTGAGAAGAGACGTCTAAGGGGGACATGATTAACCTATACAAATATATAAATGGGCCATACAAAAAATACGGTGAAAGAGAAATGTAAAATGCCCTCAAAAGACAAGGGGGCACCGCCTCCGACTGGAGAAGAAAAAGTTCAGTCTCCAGAAGCGTCAAACCTTCTTTAGGCTACTTTCACACTAGCGTTTGGGTGTCCGCTTGTGAGCTCCGTTTGAAGGCTCTCACAAGCGGCCCCAAACGGATCCGTCCAGTCCTAATGCATTCTGAGTGGAGGCGGATCCGCTCAGAATGCATCAGTCTGGCAGTGTTTGTCCTCCGCTCCGCTCAGCAGACGGACACCTGAACGCTGCTTGCAGCGTTCGGGTGTCCGCCTGGCCGTGCGGAGGCAAACGGATCCGTCCAGACTTACAATGGAAGTCAATGGGGACGGATCCGTTTGAAGTTGACACAGTATGGCTCAATTTTCAAACGGATCCGTCCCCCATTGACTTTCAATGTAAAGTCAAAACGGATCCGTTTGCATTATTCATGGTAATGCAAACGGATCCGTTCTGAACGGATCTAAGCGTTTGCATTGTAGGAGCGGATCCGTCTGTGCAGATACCAGACGGACCTGCTCTGAACGCAAGTGTGAAAGTAGCCTTACTGTAAGAACTGTGAATCTGTGGAATAGACTTCCTCAGGAAGTGGTCACAGCAGGAACAGTGGACAGTTTTAAAAAGGGTTTAGATGAATTCTTAAAAGTAAACCTCATTATTGCTTATGAAAACGTGTAGAAATCTGAGTCTCACTTCCTTCTGGGATTTGTGTCCCCACCTATCCCTTGGTTGAACTTGATGGACTTATGTAATTTTTTTATTTTTTTTTTACTTTCAAGTTTTTTTGATTTTCCAACACAAGTATAGAGAATATAGCAGGTAATAAATATGCCACTTCTATAAGACAATATCAATAATAGCATATGTAAATTACATGCATGACATATCGTATTTTTACATAGTCAATACAATAACATAATAATACAGTCAAATCCAGAACTTGTGATCCTTCTATGAGATATAGTGTATGGTGTTTCAATATCTTAAAATCCAGGTGTGAGGAGTAGTATAATCTAAATATAGCAATAAGACGCCATTATATAGCTGTTCATCCACCGCTCTCTCCCACTATTAATACTATGACATCAATCACTACAAAGCCAATGAAGGAATTTTAGCTGCAAACGAGGAAGAGTTCCATATTTCTCATCTTTTGAGAGTTTGTAAGCGGTCATTGTAAGAGCTTGCGCATATATATGGGGGAAGCGACGACATACCCGGTGCCATTATCCGCATCGTACATGTCATGTACCGCCACGTCCGGCGTTCAGCTGGAGACAGTGCGCAGGCGCCAAGTCGCATGAAGATCATGATGTGGCTTCCTCAAATGACGTAATCTGAGCATGCGCGCAAGTGTGGAAAGGCTTCGTCGGCCATCTTGGAAGAGGTACAGATACCCTCATATGGAGGAGAACACAGATACCGAACCGCATCGGCGGTGCAATATAATGTATTGTCCTCACATATGGTGACGAGAGTATAAACAAGACAAAAAGCACTTAGTCAGCCATCATAAAAAAGAAAGAAAAAGAATAAGCAAATTACCTCAATAGTGTGTGTGCGCATAGCCTAGTGATAGACAGGACAGCGCAACACGGAATTAGTGCCGTGTACCCATGGGGGACAGAGGGAGGAGTGCAGCTAAGAAAAGCTACACTTAACCTCACAGATGGACCAAATGAAGTAATGCATGCCGCGGGAAACGCAGCGGACATACCGCATAAAGGCCACTATTCCCCAATGGGGACACATATAGTATAGGACACACAGTAGGAGGTATAATGTAACAGGCATAACTTAAAAAGTGTAAATGAAATAAAAAACCATCACTGAATGGGGGCATGTTGGCAAATACGGTAAACAACGGGTACGTCTCACTTCTCCGACCCGCAGCATCATTCTTGTCTGTGAAGATAAAAACAAAGAGTAAAGAAATGGCTTAATAGTGTTCATAGTACACTATGTAGCACCAGAAGAAAGACAAATATCGCATAAATGACAATGTAGGGCAAACTACTCCTCTAAGCATATATCCCCGGATTGTAATCCACATTGAGCCCATTGGGTCTCAAACTATTGAGAGTGTAGATCCAAAAGAGCTCTCTTTTTCTAAGGATCAACACCCTGTTGCCCCCACGTCTTGGCATGGGTACATGGTCAATGGCCCAACATTTAAGATCTTTTTCGGAGTGTTGAAGCTCCGTAAAATGTTTGGCAACAGGGAGGTCCTTTCTTTTTTTGCGTATAGACAATCTATGATTGTTCAACCGCGTTTTGAGATCCGTCGACGTTTCACCCACATATAATAATTTGCACGGACAAATCAAGACATAGATGACGTAATTGGAATTACAGGTAAGGTGAAATCGAATCGGATATGCAACTCCAGTCATAGGATGAACAAAAGTGCTGCCCTTGCCCATATACTTGCAGTCAATACAACAAAGACAGGGGAAACTACCCTTGCCATGTACAGTTAGAGAGGTTTGAACAGACTTGGACCTAGGTCCAATATCTGCTCTGACAAGTTGATCACGCAAGTTTCTGGACCTGCAGTAAGAAAAAAGGGGAGGGGATCTAAATTCTAAGATCTCACTGTGACAGCCACCCAAGATCCCCCAATGTCGCTTAATAATGCGGTTGATTTCCTCACTCTGTTCCGTGTACTTGGAGATAAAGGGAATCCGAGAAATAGATCTATCGGACGCCCCCCCTCTCCAAAGTACTGGTCCTATCTATGCTACGAACCTTGTGTTTGTGGGAATCAAGAAGTCGGGTGGGATACCCTCATTTTTGGAATTTCCTGGCCATGTTATCCAAAGCCAGGTCAACCTGTTCAGGTTCAGAAACTATGCGTTTAACCCTAAGGAATTGGGAAAAGGGTAGATACTTAAGCATGCTACGTGGATGACCACTATTAAAGCAAAGGAGAGTGTTTTTATCCGTGGGCTTGGTGTATAGCTGTGTATGCAACTTGCCCTGATTGTAGATGACTGTGGTATCTAAAAACTGTAACGCAGTATCAGAATGGACCAAGGTGAATTGGAGGTCCTTGTTTACGCTGTTGAGGAACAGATGAAACTCATCAAGTTGGGCAACACTACCCGTCCATATGAGGAAGATGTCGTCGATGTATCACCACCACCGCAGCAAATGGCTGCGGTGGTGTGACACATGGACGACATCTTCCTCAAAGCACCTCATAAAGATGTTTGCGTAGGTGGGTGCTACATTCGATCCCATTGCCACGCCCCTTTTTTGTTGAAAAAACGTGTCCTGGAACAGGAAATAATTATGTCTTAAAATGATCTGTAGTAAATCAATGATGAACTGTCTAGCAGCCATGGAGTAGGTTGAGGAACCCAGCATGCGTTCAATGGCACCTATACCTAGATCATGATCAATCGTGGTATATAAAGAGGTGACATCAAAGGATGCCAAACGGACCTCATGGACATCAGCAAAATCAATCTTATCCAACTTGCACAGGAAGTCAGTCGTATCTTGTATATACGACTCAGCCCCTGTAGCAAAGTCATGTAAAACCTTATCCAGGAAGATGACGATGCAACTAAAGATGGAGTCCGACCCGGATACAATGGGGCGTCCGGGCGGATCCTTAAGCGACTTGTGCACTTTAGGAAGTATATACAGAACCGGCGTGACCGGATGATCTACAGTGAGAAAAGTGCACAAGTCATCATCGATAGTGCCTGCCAGCATGGCATCCGCCAAACATTCCCTGATAAGTTTAGCTATCCCAAATTTGGGGTCATTGTGAAGGACAGAGTAAACATCTCCGTCATCCAACTGACGTTGAATCTCACTCACGTATTTGCTGGTGTCCATGACGACCACCGCGCCGCCCTTATCCGCTGGTTTGATAGTCAGAGAAGGGTCCTGTCTTAATTGGTCAAGTGCCTCAATTTCCAACTTAGAGAGATTAGGGTGTTTGAAAACATAGTTACTACATCTCAACTTATATGCAGATATGTCAGATTTAACAGCAGTGATAAATGCATCAACAGAGGCCTCATTCACAATGGGAGAAAAATGGCTCTTCATGGACAGATTGAGGCGTCTCAGGGAGAACTCGCTAGCCTGAGGCGCCGCGATCTGTGCCCTAGTGTTGAACCACACTTTCAATTTAATTCTACGAAAAAATGCAGACAAATCTGTATCTAGATCAAACCAGTTAGAGGAAGACATGGGACAAAAAGAAAGTCCTCTATTAAGAACATTCACTTGAGCTGGAGTGAGCATCTTACTGGACAAATTGATGACGGTCACTTCCTCTTGTTCATCTGTAATTTGTTTGTCTGAGCTCTGGTTTTGTTGTTCCTGGATACGGTTGGTTCTGTGGTGTTTGCGACCCCCTCTCCTGGTCCGACCTCGTCTTTTCTTTGAGGGTCCACATTGTTCCCTAAAAAAAGGGGAGATGGAGTAGAAGTAGCTGGTGTATTTCTTTTCCACATGGGTGAATAAAACACAACTATCTTTTACTTGGAGTGCTGTCCGTTTTTATATACACTGCGTGCAGAATTATTAGGCAAATGAGTATTTTGACCACATCATCCTCTTTATGCATGTTGTCTTACTCCAAGCTGTATAGGCTCGAAAGCCTACTACCAATTAAGCATATTAGGTGATGTGCATCTCTGTAATGAGAAGGGGTGTGGTCTAATGACATCAACACCCTATATTAGGTGTGCATAATTATTAGGCAACTTCCTTTCCTTTGGCAAAATTGGTCAAAAGAAGCACTTGACAGGCTCAGAAAAGTCAAAAATAGTGAGATATCTTGCAGAGGGATGCAGCACTCTTAAAATTGCAAAGCTTCTGAAGCGTGATCATCGAACAATCAAGCGTTTCATTCAAAATAGTCAACAGGGTCGCAAGAAGCGTGTGGAAAAACCAAGGCGCAAAATAACTGCCCATGAACTGAGAAAAGTCAAGCGTGCAGCTGCCAAGATGCCACTTGCCACCAGTTTGGCCATATTTCAGAGCTGCAACATCACTGGAGTGCCCAAAAGCACAAGGTGTGCAATACTCAGAGACATGGCCAAGGTAAGAAAGGCTGAAAGACGACCACCACTGAACAAGACACACAAGCTGAAACGTCAAGACTGGGCCAAGAAATATCTCAAGACTGATTTTTCTAAGGTTTTATGGACTGATAAAATGAGAGTGAGTCTTGATGGGCCAGATGGATGGGCCCGTGGCTGGATTGGTAAAGGGCAGAGAGCTCCAGTCCGACTCAGTCGCCAGCAAGGTGGAGGTGGAGTACTGGTTTGGGCTGGTATCATCAAAGATGAGCTTGTGGGGCCTTTTCGGGTTGAGGATGGAGTCAAGCTCAACTCCCAGTCCTACTGCCAGTTTCTGGAAGACACCTTCTTCAAGCAGTGGTACAGGAAGAAGTCTGCATCCTTCAAGAAAAACATGATTTTCATGCAGGACAATGCTCCATCACACGCGTCCAAGTACTCCACAGCGTGGCTGGCAAGAAAGGGTATAAAAGAAGAAAATCTAATGACATGGCCTCCTTGTTCACCTGATCTGAACCCCATTGAGAACCTGTGGTCCATCATCAAATGTGAGATTTACAAGGAGGGAAAATAGTACACCTCTCTGAACAGTGTCTGGGAGGCTGTGGTTGCTGCTGCACGCAATGTTGATGGTGAACAGATCAAAACACTGACAGAATCCATGGATGGCAGGCTTTTGAGTGTCCTTGCAAAGAAAGGTGGCTATATTGGTCACTGATTTGTTTTTGTTTTGTTTTTGAATGTCAGAAATGTATATTTGTGAATGTTGAGATGTTATATTGGTTTCACTGGTAAAAATAAATAATTGAAATGGGTATATATTTGTTTTTTGTTAAGTTGCCTAATAATTATGCACAGTAATAGTCACCTGCACACACAGATATCCCCCTAAAATAGCTAAAACTAAAACTACTTCCAAAAATATTCAGCTTTGATATTAATGAGTTTTTTGGGTTCATTGAGAACATGGTTGTTGTTCAATAATAAAATTAATCCTCAAAAATACAACTTGCCTAATAATTCTGCACTCCCTGTATATATATATATATATATATATATATATATATATATATATAATTTATTCATGCTGCATATATTGATTTACTAGAGAGATCACATCAGTTAGCTTAGGTGTAATCTGCATTTTTCAGGAGGTCGCCATAAGTTTCCTTGCAGCTTATAAGAAAAGGGTTGAGGGGAATCAGGAAATTTGATATTGTTGAGAGAAGGTTAACAACCCTCTCCCAAAATAGAAGAATAATAGGGCATGACCACCACATATGGAATAAACTTCCCTTTTCTCCACAAGTCCTCCAGCAGTTTGAGCTATAGTTACGATCCATGTGGGCTATACGGGCTGGAGTTAAATACCATCTAAGCTGTATTTTCCTATTTTGTTCTATGTGGTTAATACACTTGGCATTGACTATTGTCCAGTGGAAAGCATCCCTCCATTCCTCAACCGTTCAAGAGTGCCCCAACTCTTCTTTCCACTTTTCCATAAAGCTTAGCTTTGTTTCTAAAATAGGGCCAATTGATTGGTATGCAGTCGAGAGTCCTTTCCCTTGACCCTCCCGACTGATAAAATACCTACTGAAAGGGGTACTCCTAGACAACCGACCAAGGGAAGGTCTCGCCCTGTGCAGCATATGTCTAACTTGGAGGTATTTGTAAAAACAAGAGTTAGGGATGCCGTAAGTTTGGTGTAATGTCTCAAATGGTTTTATGTTAGAACCATCGTACAACTGTTCCAGACACAAAATACCTGCCCTCTCCCATTTATCTAACGAGAGATCTGGAATGCCATACGTGAGTGCAACCAGTGGGATCTCAGATCTCGTAGGAGAGAAAAGCTTCCCTTTCTCTATACAGTGGCACCAGGTCCATGCTGCAGCACGCATAGTTAAGAGAGAGTGAAAGTTTAGGCATCTCTAAAGAGTGGGCAGCAAGAAAGCCTGGGAGAGATCTCTTTTTAGTATAAGTGGATTCTAACTCGTGCCATCTCTGCTGTGAGGAAGGCGCCCACCACTCTTTTGTTTGTTCAATAAGGTTCACTTTATAATAACGAGCAAGGTCTGGAGTCTGTTGCCATAGTAGTGTGTTTGGATGAATCTGAGCAAGCCAGAGCTTTTCAACTTCTACCCATTTCGTGTATGCCTGTTCAAATGCCCAAAATGGGATGACACGTAGATGAGAAGCCCAGTAATAGTGCATGATATTGGGGACCGATTGGCCACAAACATGACCTTGCGGGGGATGCAGTAGCATTTACCTTGCCATATAAAACAAAAAATGGCTTGTTGGAGAAGGCGTAGTTCTGACATAGGGATCCGCACTGGGAGGGTCTCAAAGTAGTAGAGCAATTTTGGAAGGAGAGACCTCTTGACTGCTGCTATGCGGCCTAACAGAGATATGTACAGGAGTTTCCATTTAGCGAGGAGGGACTTAAGCTCTCGAAAGAGGGGAGGGAAGTTACTGGAATACAGGGAGGCGTACGTAGGGGTAATATACACCCCCAGGTACTTTAGCGCGGCATCCGACCAACGGTAAGGGAATTTACTTCGTAGCAGTGCTAGGTCACGGGTGGGTATAGAAACAGGCAGGGCCTCTGTCTTAGAAGTATTAACCTTATATCCTGAAAGGGCACCGTATTGTGATAAGGCATTTTGTAAGTTAGGAAGTGTGATATGGGGATTGGTCAGGGTAAGGAGGAAAAGGGAAATCTTAAATTATTTGCCCCATACTTTAAGTCCCTGGATGTCAGGGTTCAGCCGTATGTGTGCTGCCAGGGGTTCTATACATAGTGCAAAGATAAGTGGTGAGAGTGGGCAACACTGACGCATTCCATTAGAAATATTAAACGGAGTGGAGGAGCAGAAAGGCAGCTTGATAACTGCCGAGGGGGCAGAGTAGAGGCTGAAAATGGCTTGTAAAAAGGGTCCTGTGATACCATAAGTTCGAAGGGTTTCGAATAAGAAGGACCAGTCGAGCCGGTCGAAGGCCTTCTCTGCGTCAAGACTTAAAACTACAGCGAGTGTTATCTCCACCTTTACGGTAAGGGGCAAACCCCACCTGATTTTTATGAACCAGGGTGGGGAGCCACACATTCAAGCGATCGGCGAGAATGTGAGTAAAGATTTTAAGATCTGTGTTAAGAAGGGCGATCGGTCTATAGTTGGCACAATCCTGAGGATCTTTACCTGTTTTGTGGATGACAGCATGGACGACGGGATTGGGGAACCTAGTAAAAACGAGTTAAGTAAGACCAGGAGGCGAGGGGAGAGTTCTGATTGAAACGTTTTGTAGTACAAGTCTGTGAAACCATCAGGTCCTGGGGGGAGAGTTTTAATCGCGTCCTCTAGTTCCTCAGCTGATATGGGGCTGTTCAGGGAGGCAGCCGCCTCCGGTGAGAGCCTGGGCAATATACAAGAGGATAAGTAATCCTGTATGTGGGGTAGCGGTGGAGTGTGCGGGTGTTTGCTGGCGAGGTTATATAATTTAGAGTAATAATCACGAAAGCATCAGGCTATTGCTTCGGGCTGGTATTGGGGGCAGCCAGTTGTGTCTTTCATGTATGTTTGGAGGCAGAGTCCCGTAGCTGACGGGCCAAAATGGTGTGGGCTTGGAGTAGAGCAGCATGCGTTCCACATTATGTATGGAGGCATCCTTCAGTTTTGCACGGGCCTCCACTAACTCCCTGAGGAGAGAGAGGCTTGGCTTAAGGCTCAATCGGGATTGTAGCGAGTTAATTTGAGCCGTGACCTCCCAAACCCGAAGTGTTCTCTGTTTTTTAAGTTGCGAGGCCAGTGCAATACACTGGCCTCTAACTACTGCCTTATGGGCTTCCCAAAGCACGGCCTGGGACGAGACCAAGCCGGTGTTTTCGCTGAAGAACGTTCGTATGTACCCCTCAATGTCCGCACGGGTGGATGGAGATTTCAGTAGGGAGTCATTTAGGCACCAGTGACAGGTGCGCTGTCTTACAGGCTGGGAGGAAATGGTGAGGGTGACGGGTGCGTGATCTGACCAGGAGATAAGTCCCATGGAAACATCACACATCATCTTTAAGGTCAGAGCGTTGCCAAATAAAAAAAAACTATCCGGGTGTGTAATTTATTGGGCAGCGGGGGGATAGAAGGCGAACATTCGACTCAAGGGGTTATCCACTATCCAGAGGTCGTAAAGGGCAAAACGCTGAATCGTGCTGTGAAAATTCCTAGCCTGGCGACACTGGGTTGAGGGTGGGGAGGTAGAGAGGAGGGACAATTGATCAGCATTCTCGGAGAAAAGCATATTAAAATCTCCACCCATGATCCATGCCGCTGGAGGCAGATCTTGAAGTTTATATAGTACTCGACGCAGAAACGGAAGCTGGGAGCATACACATTACAGAGCACCATTGGGTGACCTTGGTAAATCCCTTCTAAAATGATATAGCGGCCCGCAGGGTCTATGTGAGAGGAGGATACTGAGATGGAGTAAGAGGCCGACAGCAATATAGCAACACCTGCCTTTCGACGACTGTGATTAGCTAGGAAAGCATGGGGGTAGTGGTGCTTGGCAAAACTAAAAGATCCTGTCTGGTCGAAGTGGGTCTCTTGGAGAAATGTCACGTCTACCCTTAGGTTTCGGAGCTCCCGGAGCACCAAGCGCCTTTTGGCATTGGAGCCCAGCCCCTTAATATTCAAGGTGACACACCTAACTATTAGGGTAAAGTAGAGTAACAAGGTGTCTTACCAGTTGCGATGGTAGTATCAGTAGAGCAGGGGGGTGATCACTCCGGGGGAGGGGGGGAGGCTTCTTCCAGGTTACTCTCTGTGGGGTAAGAGAAGAGGAAACAGGACGAAACGAGAGAAAGACATTGAGGGGGAGGAGAGGAGAAAAAAAGGGTATAAAACGATAAGGGATAGGAAAAGACGTAGACCACAAGATTTCACAAAGACAAACCAATAACTCTGTTAGTCTGTTCACTTCACGGATAAAGTCTGAAAAGGGTCCGATCCCGCTGGGCCAACCGCCAGCAGGACGGACTTACTGAATCCTGCTGTCTGGGGACTGAACCAGTCACTTCCCGAGAGGGGGGGGGGGGGTAACCTGAGCAAGACCAATAAGTCAAGAACAGTAAGAAGAAAAGAAAACAATCTTGGTCAATAGAAACATAGAAACATAGAATGTGTCGGCAGATAAGAACCATTTGGCCCATCTAGTCTGCCCAATATACTGAATACTATGGATAGCCCCCGGCCCTATCTTATATGAAGGATGGCCTTATGCCTATCCCATGCATGCTTAAACCCCTTCACTGTATTTGCAGCTACCACTTCTGCAGGAAGGCTATTCCATGCATCCACTACAACGCCACCATTATAACTTTCTAGGACATGAGCGGGCGGTAACAGTGGAGTCCCCAAAAGAAAGGCTATGGAGAGTGTCCGGAATTCTACATCACTTTAAGGCTACTTTCACACTAGCGTTCAGAGAGGATCCGTCTGGTGTCTGCACAGACGAATCCTCTCCTATAATGCAGACGTTTGGATCCGTTCAGAACGGATCAGTCTGCATTATAGTTTAGAAAAAATTCTAAGTGTGAAAGTACAGTCGTGGCCAAAAGTTTTGAGAATTACATAAATATTGGAAATTGGAAAAGTTGCTGCTTAAGTTTTTATAATAGCAATTTGCATATACTCCAGAATGTTATGAAGAGTGATCAGATGAATTGCATAGTCCTTCTTTGCCATGAAAATTAACTTAATCCCAAAAAAACCTTTCCACTGCATTTCATTGCTGTCATTAAAGGACCTGCTGAGATAATTTCAGTAATCATCTTGTTAACTCAGGTGAGAATGTTGACGAGCACAAGGCTGGAGATCATTATGTCAGGCTGATTGGGTTAAAATGGCAGACTTGACATGTTAAAAGGAGGGTGATGCTCGAAATCATTGTTCTTCCATTGTTAACCATGGTGACCTGCAAAGAAACACGTGCAGCCATCATTGCGTTGCATGAAAATGGCTTCACAGGCAAGGATATTGTGGCTACTAAGATTGCACCTCAATCAACAATTTATAGGATCATCAAGAACTTCAAGGAAACAGGTTCAATTCTTGTTAAGAAGGCTTCAGGGCGTCCAAGAAAGCCCAGCAAGTGCCAGGATCGTCTCCTAAAGAGGATTCAGCTGCGGGATCGGAGTGCCACCAGTGCAGAGCTTGCTCAGGAATGGCAGCAGGCAGGTGTGAGCGCATCTGCACGCACAGTGAGGCGAAGACTTTTGGAAGATGGCCTGGTGTCAAGAAGGGCAGCAAAGAAGCCACTTCTCTCCAAAAAAAACATCAGGGACAGATTGATCTTCTGCAGAAAGTATGGTGAATGGACTGCTGAGGACTGGGGAAAAGTCATATTCTCCGATGAAGCCACTTTCCGATTGTTTGGGGCATCTGGAAAAAGGCTTGTCCGGAGAAGAAAAGGTGAGTGCTACCATCAGTCCTGTGTCATGCCAACAGTAAAGCATCCTGAGACCATTCATGTGTGGGGTTGCTTCTCATCCAAGGGAGTGGGCTCACTCACAATTTTGCCCAAAAACACAGCCATGAATAAAGAATGGTACCAAAACACCCTCCAACAGCAACTTCTTCCAACAATCCAACAACAGTTTGGTGAAGAACAATGCATTTTCCAGCACGATGGAGCACCGTGCCATAAGGCAAAAGTGATAACTAAGTGGCTCGGGGACCAAAACGTTGACATTTTAGGTCCATGGCCTGGAAACTCCCCAGATCTTAATCCCATTGAGAACTTGTGGTCAATCCTCAAGAGGCGGGTGGACAAACAAAAACCCACTAATTCTGACAAACTCCAAGAAGTGATTATGAAAGAATGGGTTGCTATCAGTCAGGAATTGGCCCAGAAGTTGATTGAGAGCATGCCCAGTCGAATTGCAGAGGTCCTGAAAAAGAAGGGCCAACACTGCAAATACTGACTCTTTGCATAAATGTCATGTAATTGTCGATAAAAGCCTTTGAAACGTATGAAGTGCATGTAATTATATTTCACTACATCACAGAAACAACTGAAACAAAGATCTAAAAGCAGTTTAGCAGCAAACTTTGTGAAAACTAATATTTGTGTCATTCTCAAAACTTTTGGCCACGACTGTAGTTCAGACGGATCCGTCCAGACTTTACATTGAAAGTCAATGGGGGACGGATCAGTTTGAAAATTGAGCCATATTGTGTCAACTTCAAACGGATCCGTCCCCATTGACGTACATTGTAAGTCTGGACGGATCCGTTTGCCTCCGCGCGGCCAGGCAGACACCTGAACGCTGAGCGGAGGCTGAACGCTGCCAGACTGATACATTCTGAGCGGATCCGCATCCACTCAGAATGCATTGGGGCAGTACTGATGCGTTCGGGTCCCTTGTGAGACCCTTCAAACGGAGCTCACAAGCGGAGCCCCGAACGCTAGTCTGAAACTAGCCTAATACTGCACTTTGTCTATGCAATTTCCATGTATGAACTATACATTTTTTTTTCTCAGTACAAACATTCCCACCAGTGATCAGACTAAATTGGTTTTCTTTAGTTATCTAGGTCCATGTTCACCAGCAGGTGTCAGCAATGTGTTTACCAGGGACCTAGTGTCAGTTTAGCATTTCTAGACTGGAATAGTTTATTCCAGTTTAGTCCCCCCCCCTCTCTGAGCAGAGTGGGCTCGCCCATGTCCTGCCTCATGGGGAGAGAAGAAAGTTAGTTAGTGTGCCAGCCAGCCCTGCTTGGGGAAGGCTGATCTAGGTTACCAGGAAGCTGGGACCATTATGTACATGGGGCTTTTTATAATACTGTGTGCACTGTGGTGGCATTTTATATACTGGGGGCATTATAGGGAGCAATATATATAATGATGGCACTACAGAGCAGGAATATTTATACTAGCAGCACTAAGGCCCCTTTCACACGAGCGAATATTCCGCGCGGATGCGATGCTGGAGGTGAACGCATTGCACCCGCACTGAATACAGAATGCATAGTAAAACAGCACTGGAGGGGTTAAAAAAAAATAAAAAATCATTTAACTCACCTTAATCCACTTGCTCGCGTAGCCGGCATCTCCGTCTGTCTTTTTTTTACTGTATAGGACCTGTGGTGAGCATTAACTATAGTTCAAGGACCTGGGATGACGTCACTCCGGTCATCACATGGTACGTCACATGATCTTTTACCATGGTGATTCACCATGGTAAAAGATCATGTGACGTACCATGTGATGACCGGAGTGACGTCATCCCAGGTCCTTGAACTATAGTTAATGCTCACCACAGGTCCTATACAGTAAAAAAAAGACAGACGGAGATGCCGGCTACGCGAGCAAGTGGATTAAGGTGAGTTAAATGATTTTATTTTATTTTTTTACCCCTCCAGCGCTGTTTTACTATGCATTCTGTATTCAGAATGCTATTATTTTCCCTTATAACCATGTTATAAGGGAAAATAATACTATTTACAGAACACCGATCCCAAGCCGAAGTTCGGGTACCAAACACGCACGATTTTTCTCACGCGAGTGCAAAACGCATTACAATGTTTTGCACTCGCGCGGAAAAATCGCGGGTGTTCCCGCAACGCACCCGCACATTTTCCCGCAACGCCCGTGTGAAAGAGGCCTAAGGGAACTATTATTTATTCTAGGGGCACTAAAAGGGACATTATTTATACTGGGGACACTCCAAGGGACATTGATATATACTAAGGGCCATGCAGGGGGATGGGGTTTTAAAAAGAAAAAAAAAGCCAAAGAAATTTGGATATTTTAACAGCCGTTAAAAACTGATGAAAAATGGATCACAAACTGATGTTTATGCACAAAATGGATGCGCACACGGACACAAACTGGTCAAGCAAAACTGACAGCTGTGTAAATGAGGCCTGTAAATATTCCTCTCTGTATTTTTTAGGCGTATTTTCACCCAAGTAGGCGTATAAAACAAGACGCTGGGTGGCTCGCTGGCAATAACTTTTTTTATTTTTCGGGGTGCCGGCTATATAATTCTGCTGCCGGCACCTGCCTCCTGTATTAAAGGTTAAAGAGGACCTTTCATGGGTCCAAACATTGTAAACTGCCGTAACTATCAGGATATGTAGAGTGGCGCCCAGGGATCTCACTGCACTTACTATTGTTCCTGGGCGCTGCTCCGTTCACCCACTGTGGCCCCCGGTATATTTTCCCGCTCTGTATGCTAATTGCTAGTATCAAAGCAATGAGGAGGAGACTGCCCTTTTTCTCAATGGGCGTTCCTTCTCCCTAGCTGTAGCGCTGTCCAATCAAAGCGCAGAGAAAAAAATAAATAAAAATTACCTTCTCCCTAGCTGTGACGCTCTGCTCTTTGATTGGACAGTGCTACAGCCAAGGAGAAGGAACGCCCATTGAGAAAAAGGGCAGTCTCCTCCCCATTCCTCCGATGCTAGCAATTAGCATACAGAGCTGGAGAATATACCGGGGGCCACAGCGGGTGAATAGAGCGGCACCCAGGAATAATAGTAAGTGCAGTGGCGCCACTCTACATATCCTGATAGTTATCATTGGTTGTGCAGTGCACCCGCCCCTCCTCCTCCTTCCGTCTCTCTCCTCTTATCGGCAGCAGCGGCGGCACAGGGGGGGAGGGAAAGAGTGACTCCACCCCTGTGCTGCAGAGGGAACATGAGCACACTGACAGCAGCGCGCTCATGTTCTCTGATGCTAAGCTGTGCAGTAGGGCAGCCTAGTATCGATAAATGTCAAATACCGGTATCGTATTGATTGGGTATCGATATTTTGATACCCGCAACAACCCTGGATCGTAATGTCATTATTATCTCTGTTATGGCTTCAGCTGTAGACAGTGCTATAATAATAAATAAAAATTCCTTAGTTAAATGGGGTAGTCTCTCTCTACATGATAAATGGCATTTGCTGAAGTAAGTTAATACAAGGCACTTACTAATGTATTGTGAGTGTCCTTATTGTCTCCTTTGCTGGCTTGATTCATTTTTCAATCACATTATACATTTGTAGTGTCCATGGTTATGACCAACCTGAAATCCAGCAGCGGTGGCTGTACTTGCATGCTATAGGAAAAAGTACTGCGCTCTCTGGTGGATGGGACCGAAGGAGTGTTCACACAGCAGCACTTTTTCCTACAGTGTGCAAGCGCGGCCACCACTGCTGGATTTCAGGGTGGTCGTAACCACGGAAACGAGCAGTCTATATAACGAGATGGAAAAATAAATCAAGCTAGGAAAGAAGGCAATATGGACAGTCTCAGTACACTAGTTAAGTGCCTTGTATTAACTTTCCCTACATGATAAATGGCATTTGGGGAAGTGAGACAACCCCTTTTAAGTAGTAAAACCATTTTAGGTTTTGCTTATGACCGTATATTTTTTATATTTTATTTTATTTTTTCACCTGAGTGGTGCTTTTTTCCGATATTGTTGTTGCCTAAACAGTAAATTCTGAAGTAAGAGTTACAATGCCTTATTCTACTATTATACTGTATGCATCCAAACAATCATATCTCTGAATATTTCTGTCTTTTTATTCCTAACATAGGCGGAGTCTCTGTTTTGTAAAGTCTTCATCAACAAGCATGGACAAGGGAAGACAGACTACTAAACACTGGATCAAAACTTTTTTTTTTCTTCATACATTTTGTATTCCAAACATACTTAACAAGTACAATTGTTAGGCCTCTTTCACACGAGCATTGCAGGTGAAGTGCGGGAAAAGATGCGGGTGCGTTGCAGAAAATGCACAATTTTTCCCCGCGAGTGCAAAGCGTTTTAATGCGTTTTCCACGCACGTGAGAAAAATTGGCATGTTTGGTACACAGACCCGAACCCGGACTTCTTTACAGAAGTTCGGGTTTGGGTTAGTTGTTCTGTGGATTTTATTATTTTCCCTTTTAACATGGTTATAAGGAAAATAATAGCATTCTTAATACAGAATGTTAAGTATATTAGAGATGCAGGGGTTAAAATAAAAATAATAAAACTCGCCTCACCCACTTGTTCGCACTGCCCGGCTCCTCCTTTCTTAGTCTTTGATGACCTGGGAGGAAAAGGACCTTTAATGATGTCACTGTGCTCATCACATGGTCCATCACATGATCCATCACCATGGTGATGGATCATGTGATGAGTGCAGTGCCGTCATCAAAGGTCATTTTCCTCCCAGGTCATCAAAGAAGAAGAAGAAAGAAGATGTGACGGGCAGTGCGAACAAGTGGATGAGGTGAGTTTTATTTCATTTTTTTATTATTTGTTTTTTAACCCCCTCTATCCCTAATTTACTTAGCATTCTGTATTAAGAATGCTATTATTTTCCCTTATAACCATGTTATAAGGGAAAATAATAAAGATCGGGTCCCCATCCCGATCGTCTCCTAGCAACTATGCATGAAAATCGCACCGCATCCGCACTTGCTTGCGATTTTCACGCAGCTCCATTCACTTCTATGGGGCCTGTGTTGCGTAAAAAACGCACAATTTAGAGCATGCTGCGATTTTCACACAACACACAAGTGATGCACATTCCCTTACAAAATGAATGGGTCCAGATTCAGTGTGGGTGCAATGCGTTCACCTCACGCATTGCACCCGCGCGGAAAACTCGCCCGTGTGAAAGGGGCCTTAGGATTACAATTTAGTCTAAAGAGATGGTCCAGGATTTCACTATTAATGGCCTGTCCTCAAGATAGGCCATCAATATCTGATGAGCAGGAGGCAGACACCTTGCACTATCGTCTGTCAGCTGTTTCAGGAAACTACACAGCTCTGCCCATTGTGTAGTGAACCAAACTGATTACTGCAGCACTGTTATTCGCTTCAGCAGTAACCAGCCCTATCCTCTATGCTACTGAAGAACAGCTGATTTGCAGTTGTGTGACCACTGACGATCTGATATTGATGGACCATCAATAGTAAAGTCTTGGCCAACCTATTCAAAGTTCATGGCTAATCCTCATTTTATGAATTTACTTTTAAAACGTAACAATGTGAACAATTAGTAATGAATTGATAATTGTCTGTACCTAGCACTTTTTACTGTTTTGCTTATAATCAGTATTTTTTATAGTTTGTTTTTCTGAAGAATACACTTTTTATGTTTTTAAAGCATATGTTTGAATTTTCAAATAATTAAAACAAGATTTCCCAATGGTTTTCATTGTGCTTTTCTTCTAAATAAACTGTCTGTATTCAAAATGCTTTCCTGTCACAATTCTTTGAACCAAAGTTAGTGTGTGAGAAAGTAATGCAATTGATAGTTAAAGATGAAACTAATTGTTGATCTCAGAAGTTATAAAGGCTCCTCCTAACCATATACTTAGGGTACTTTCACACTAATGTTATTCTTTTCCGGTATTGAAATCCGGTAAAGGGTCTCAATACCGTTTTTTGTCCCAATGCATTTTGAATGGAAAGAAATCTGTTCAGTATGCATCAGGATGTGTTCCATCCCTTGTACGGTATTTGACCGGACAAAATAGTGCAGCTTGCTGCGGTATTTCTTCCAGACAAAATTCCGGAACACTACCGCACTTGCCGGATCCGGCATTAATTTCCATTGAAATATATTAATGCCGGATCCGGTACCAAGTGTTCCATAAATTACCGCATCCGGTTTTCCAGTCTGCGCATGCGCAGTTCTTTCTAGCTTTGAAAAAAATAAATTACGGATCCGTTATTCCGGATGATACCGGAAAGACTGATCCGGTATTTCAATGAATAAGCCTAACTGACCCGTATCCGGAAAAAAAAGATATCCGTTTGCATACGTATTTCCGGATCCAGCAGGCAGTTCCGGCAACGGAACTGCCTACCAGACTCTAACAACGCTAGTGTGAAAGTACCCTTATAGGGGGAAAATGTGAGGCTTGTAAGTCACAGGAGTGTGACTTGGCTCAATGCCCAGTTTATCAGTAGACATGAGCAATAGAGTATTATATAATCCAAATATGGACATCCTGTTTTTGCCCAAACAGCTTGACTATGGGAGCCAAGTAAACTTTTTCATATTAACTCTTACACGCACCACGACATTCAGTTGCGTAATTATGTAGTGTAAGGAATATGAAGCAGGCTCACACACTGAGCGCACTCCAGACATGGCGGGTGCTGGCTGTGTAATATGTGATTGTGAATGATAACCAGGTGTGGTTCCAAACACAAAACAAATGCAGATCTTTCCCTTATCTCTATGTAGCCTCCACTCCTGGTTTTGGCTCACAATCACTGATGAAAATAGTCTCATGATTGTGAACCAAAACCAGGATTGGAGCCGCCGCAGTTATTAGGTATAATGGGAATATCTGCACCTGTTGTGTTTAGAGCTGCAGCTGATTTTGGCTCTCAATCGCTGATGCAAAACACTGACTTGTGAATGAGGCATTAGGCCTAATTGTCTGAAAAGCCTTGCACAAGACTCTAAAGCAGTGTCAGATTCCCATATACCGCAGTAGTATAAAAATAATTAAAAAAAATAATAAACACAACAGATATCGCTGTGTCGGAAAATGTTATTTAAATATGAAAATATTTTTTCTGTGCAGTCTATACAGCGCAACTGAGGGGAAAAAAATAAAAGCTTGCAATTTACCGTTTTTTAGTCACCTTTCTTCTCCCCAAAAAAATTTAAAATAATGTGATTAGAAAGTCGTACCCTAAAATTGTACCATTGAAAACTACAGTTCATCCCACAAAAAACAAGCCCTCATAGCTCTGTAGACAGAAATATTTTTGAAAAGTTTTGGCTGTCAGAATATAGCAAAACCTTTTTTTTCTTTTCAAAAGCTTTTGGGGGTCAATTATTTAACAGAAACACACCTATATTAGGCATATTTCTGGCACAGATTGCGGCGCAAAGGTCCTTTGCACTGCAAACTGCAACTTTTTACCACTGACGCCAGGTCTACAAAAGTAGGCGGGGAAGGGGACTGGTCGGCAGGCCTGTCACATTTACCGTTTTCTCTTTTAGGCGTAGAAAGTGGTCTAAATGTAAGACCGCTAGGAAACTGTCTTACATTAGAAGCGGCGGTGGATCTGCTGAAGTTAGGTTGAAGCCAGTGCTTCTACAACTGCGGCAGATACAACACCAGCTAAAACGCCAATCTTAATAAATGTGCCCCTTTGTTTTTAAAAGTAGTAAAACATAATAAAAACTACGGTATATAAATTTGGCATTGCCATAACTGTACTCGCCCGCTGAATAAAGTTATCATCTAATTTTTAGCACACAGTGAACGTTGTAAAAACAGAACCCAAACATACCTTGGCAGAATTGCTATTTTTTTCTGATTTCACTGCACAGATAATTTTTTCCCCATTTTCCAATACAAGCTACGGTGATGTATGATATTAAAAATACAACTTGTTCTGCAAAAAGCAAATCCCTTTACAGCTATGTGAACAGAAAATGATAGCTTTTGGAAGTAGAAAATGAAAAAGTAGGCTTGAAAGGATTAAGGCTTCTTTCACACGGGTGTTCTGGATTTGCTCCGGATGCGTCGCATGTGCATTGCGGGAAAACCGTGCGAGTAGGCACGCAATTGCAGTCAGTTTTGACTGCGATTGCGTTCCGATGTTAAGATTTTTCCGCGCGAGTGCAATGTATTTTGCACGTGCGTGAAAAAAAACTGAATGTGGTACCCAGACCTGAACCCGGACTTCTTCACTGAAGTTCGGGTTTGGGTTAGGGTGTTCTATTCATTTTATTATTTTCCCTTATAACATAGTTATAAACGAAAATAATAGCATTCTTAATACAGAATGCTTACTAAAATGTGGATTGAGGGGTTAAAAAAATAATAATAATTAACTCACCTTATCCAATTGATCGCGCAGCTGACATCGTCTTCTTGCTTCTTCTTTCAGGACCTGCAAAAGGACCTTTGATGACGTAATAGCGCTCACCTCGTGGTGAGTGCGGTGAAGTCAGCGCAGGTCTTGCTGAATGAAGATATGGGGCTTGCGTTGTGTGAAAAACGCTGAATATATAACATGCTGTGATTTTCACGCAATGCACAAGTGATGAGTGAAAATCACCCGCTCATCTGAACAGCCCCATTGAAGTGAATGGGTCCAGATTCAGTGCAGGTGCAATGCGTTCACTTCACGCATTGCACCCGTGCGGAATTCTCGCCCGTGTGAAAGGGGCCGAACTCCTTCTAATATGCTTCTAAGTAAATTGTATATCTGGGTACCTCAGACGTTTCTAGAATGGTGTGTCTGTGTTCTTGTCTCAGCTGGCTGCATAATTCAATACAATAATTAGAATCGCTGGGATGAGATGTTACGGTGGAGTTGTTGCGCAATCTAAATTCTATATGTGGCTCCTTGTGTAAATTCTTGTGATCATTTCCTCCACATTTCACCCTGTTTGTGCAGTTGCAGTATGACCATTTACGTTGCACAATGGATGGCGATGGTGGATACCTACAGATGCAGCCGTGCTAAACTTGATGGTTAACGCATAAGTAAAGAATTGCAAGAAAAAGATGACTAACTTTTCAATGGCTTTTGTCACGGGATAACCAAGATAACAATGATCAAATCTGATAACTTTGGAATGCTTTTATTTATCTAACAAATTTTGAGACTATTTTCTCGTGACACGTCATACTTCATGTTAGGGATTAATTTGAGTCTATATATTTACCTTTATTTATAAAACAAGTAAGAAGTAAATCGCCGGGACTAGGTTGCATACACCCCCATATCCTAAGAGAACTAAGTAATGTCATAGACAGACCCTTATTTCTGATATTTAAGGACTCTATACTGACAGGGAGTGTTCCACAGGATTGGCACATAGCAAATGTGCCAATATTCAAAGGTCCTAAAACAGAGCCCGGAAACTATAGGCCGGTAAGTTTAACATCTGTCGTGGGTAAACTGTTTGAAGGTTTTCTAAGAGATGCTATCTTAGAGCATCTCAACGGAAATAAGCAAATAATGCCATATCAGCATGGTTTTATGAGGGATGGGTCATGTCAAACTAATTTAATCAGTTTCTATGAGGAGGTCAGTTCTAGACTTGACAGCGGCGAATCAATGGATGTCGTATATCTGGGCTTCTCCAAAGCATTTGACACTGTACCGCATGAAAGGTTAGTATATAAAATTAGAATGCTTGGACTCAGAGAAAATTTCTGTATGGGGGTAAGTAACTGGCTCAGTAATAGAAAACCGGGTGGTTATTAATGGTACACACTCAGATTGCGTCACTGTCACTAGCGAAGTACCTCAAGTATTGGGCCCTATTCTCTTCAATATATTTATTAATGATCTTGTAGAAGGCTTGCACAGTAAAATATAAATTTTTGCAGATTACACTAAACTGTGTAAAGTAATTAACCTGGAAGAGGACAGTATACTGCTACAGAGGGATCTGGATAGATTGGAGGCTTGGGCAGAGAAGTGGCAGATGAGGTTTAACACTCACAAATGTAAGGTCATGCATATGGGAAGGAATAATGCAAGTCACCAGTACATACTAAATGGTAAAACACTGGGTCACACTGACATGGAAAACATGCTAGGAATTTTAGTGATCAGCAGACTAAGTTGTAGAAACCAGTGTCAGGCAGCTGCTGCCAAGGCCAATAAGAAAATGGGTTGTATCAAAAGGGGCATAGATGCCTGTGATGAGAACATAGTCCTACCACTTTACAAAATTACTAGTCAGACCACACATGGAGTACTGTGTACAGTTCTGGGCTCCTGTGAAGAAGGCAGACATAGCAGAGCTGAAGAGGGCAACTAAAGTAATAACTGGAATGGGTGGACTACAGTACCCTGAAAGATTAACAAAATTAGGGTTATTCACTTTAGGAAAAAGACGACTGATGGGAGATCTAATAACTTTGTATAAATATATCAGGGGTCAGTACAGAAATCTCTCCCATCATCTATTTATTCCCAGGACTGTGACAAGGGGACATCCTCTGCGTCTGGAGGAAAGAAGGTTTGTACACAAACATAGAAGAAGATTCTTTATGGTAAGAGCAGTGAGACTATGGAACTCTCTGCCTGAGGAGGTGGTGATGGTGAGTTCACTAAAAGAGTTCAAGAGGGGCCTGGATGTATTTCTGGAGTGTAATAATATTATAGGCTATGGCCTCATGCACACGACAGTTGTTTTTTGCGTCTGCAAATTGTGCATCCGCTAAAAAAAATGGATGCGGCATCATTTTTTTTTCCACAGATCCCTTGTGATAAATACCTATCCTTGTCCGCAAATGTGAAAAAAGTAGGACATGCACTATTTTATTTGCTGAAGGGAAACACGGACAACGGACGCGGAACACAAACAGATGAACTATCAGCATTTTTTGGCTGACCCATAGAATTGAACGGGTCCCCATCCTATCCACAAAAAAAACGGAACGGATGCCGAGAAAAACAACTGTCGTGTGCATGAGGCCTATAGCTTCTACAGATGGGTCGTTGATCCAGGGAGTTATTCTGATGGGAGTCGGGAAGGAATTATTTTTTTCCCCCTAAAGTGGTGGAAATTGGATTCTACCTCACAGGTTTTTTTTTGCCTTCCTCTGGATCAACTTTCAGGATAACAGTCTGAACTAGATGGACAGATGTCTTTTTTCAGCCTTATAAACTATGTTACATAAACATAGAAGAGGATTCTTTACGGTAAGAGCAGTGAGACTATGGAACTCTCTACTTGAGGAGGTGGTGATGGTGAGTTCACTAAAAGAGTTCAAGACGGGCCTGGATGTATTTCTGAAGTGTAATAATATTACAGGTACTAGAGATGGGTTGTTGATCCAGGGAGTAATTCTGATTGGAGTCGGGAAGGATTGTTTTTTTTTCCTTCCTCTGGATCAACTTGTGGGATAACAGGCTGAACTGGATGGTTAGATGTCTTTTTTCAGCCTTATAATTATATAAACTATGTACACAGGCGAGAATTCCGCGCGGGTGCAATGCGTGAGGTGAACGCATTGCACCCGCTCTGAATCCGGACCCATTCACTTCAATGGGGCTGTTCAGATGAGCGGTGATTTTCACACATCACTTGTGCATTGCGTGAAAATCGCAGCATGTGCTATATTCTGAGTTTTTCACGCAACGCAGGCCCCATAGAAATTAATGGGTCTGCGTGAAAATAGCAAGCATCCGCAAGCAAGTGCGGATGCAGTGCGATTTTTCACGCATGGTTGCTAGGAGATGATGGGGATGAAAGCAACCCCGGACCCCATTAAAGTGTATTCATTTTATTATTTTCCCTTATAACATGGTTATAAGGGAAAATAATAGCATTCTTAATATAGAATGCTTACTAAAATGTGGATTGAGGAGTTAAAAAATAAATGGATGAGGTGAGTTAATTTTTATTATTTTTTTAACTCCTCAATCCACATTTTAGTAAACATTCTGTATTAAGAATGCTATTATTTTCCCTTATAACTATGTTATAAGGGAAAATAATAAAATGAATAGAACACCTAACCCGAACTTCAGTGAAGAAGTCCAGGTTTGGGTCTGGGTACTGTAACACCCCAGAGTTGTGTTACTACACTTCTCTACCCTGCTACTATCTGTTAAGGGCCTTTACATTGTCATCACATATGATTTTGCTCATGTCATTCTCAAATGTGCATAAAACCATGTTAAATGTAATTTTTTTCCTTGTACTGTTCCAGGTTGACCAGCAGGTGGCAGCATCACTGGTAGGTATAGTTTTGGCCCTTCAGAGTGGAACAATCCTGTTCTGTTCTGCCCCCCTGCTGAAGAGAAGTGGAGTTTACCACATCCTGCAGCAAGGGAGGAAAAGACCAGTTAGAACCAGTTCTAGCCCTCCCTGCATAGGGAAGACAGCAAGGATCAAATCTCATGCTGAGATTTGATCAAATGCCCAGTCCGAGCTCTGCAGCTCAGCTGGATGACACAAAGCAGAAAGTTACAGACAACTCCAGCTCCAGGAAGAAATCATCACCTGAGAAGATAACTGTGAGTAAAGTCCAGAGACCCAGGAGAAGCCATTCCTCCTCAGCTAGTCAGTCCCCATACAGCAGAAGATAGAAAGTGCAGAAGCCAAATTCCTGCCACAGTATAGAGCTAACAAAGCAGACGTCCTTTCCTGCAAGCTCCAGGTTGATAGAGCAGAAGATAAATCGCTGCAAACCATTGCCAATACCTGCTGGGACCTAAGACAAAAACTGTATCTTGCTTGGATGAAAGTTACAATCAGTAAAGACAAGTTTGAACTTCACCAAAAGTCTGGATCTCAATTTCTACTGCAAATTCCTCTATTACTCCTACTATCACTACCCTCAATTTATTGCAAGTGAGCCAGGAGTCTAGCCGTACCCAGGTAGGAGACACCGTTGACACCATTACCACTACCATACAGAGACATTACACCACTCTGGCATTCCTAAACTGGGACGTGCGTTATAACATCTTTGAAGGGCCCTGCGACAATACCCTGCTCATGCTGCAATTTGCGTCACGAACAAACTATAGACTATTATACCCATAGCCTGACCTACTGCATTAAAGTGGCGTCAGTATACCCGCATCCTGGTCACTGCATAAAGTTGCGTCCCTAGAACAGGATCGGATCGAATTGTGTGCCTATCCCTGCCATAACCGAATCCAACTGTGTGCTGACAGGATCGGATCAAATTTGTGTGCCATAACAGGATTTACCTGTGTGCCTTATTGAATGTACTTATTGCTGACAGGCTTAAACTGTATGACTTGGGTCAAACATTTTGGATATCCTTTCACAAGCTTCTCACAATAGTTGGTCGGAATTTGGGCCCATTCCTCCTGACAGAACTGGTGTAACTGAGCCATGTTGGTCGCCTTGCTCGCATCTGTCTTTTCAGCTTTGCCCATAAATTTTCAATAGGATTGAGATCAGGGCTTTGTGATGGCCACTCCAAAACATTGACTTAGTTATCCTTAAGCCACTTTGTAACAGTATGCTTTGGGTCATTGTCCATTTGGAAGACCCATTTCTGCCCCAGCTTTAACTTCCTGGCTAATGTCTTGAGATGTTGCTTCAGTATTTCCACATAATCTTCTTTCTTCATGATGCCATCTATTTTGTGAAGTGCACCAGTCCCTCCTGCAGCAAAACAACCCTACAACATGATGCTGCCACCCCTGTGTTTCACAGTTGGGATGGTGTTCTTAGGCTTCCAAGCTTCTCCCTTTTTCCTCTAAATGTAACGATGGTCATTATGGCCAAAAAGTTCAATTTTAGTTTCGTCAGACCACAGGACATGTCTCCAAGAATGTAGGTCTTTGATCCTGTGTGCATTTGCAAACATTATTTCTGGCTGTTTCTTTTGGAGAAATGGCTTCTTCCTGGCAGAGTGGCCTTTCAGCCCATGTTGATGCAGTTCTTGTTTCACTGTGGATATTGACACAATCTTACCAGCTTCCGCCATCAACTTCACAAGGTTATTTGCTTTTGTTCTTGGGTTGATATGCACAGGTCGGACCAAAGCACATTCATTCCTGGGACACAGAACCCGTCTCCTTCCTGAGCGGTATGATGGCTGGATATTCCCATCTTGTTTGTACTTGCATATAATTGTTTGGAGAGATGAACGAGGCACCTTCAGGTTTCTTGAAATTAGACCCAAGGTTGAGCCAGACTTGTGCAAGTCCACAATTCTCTTCCTGATATCTTGGCTGATTTCTTTAGACCTTCCCATGATGCTACACAAAGAAGCAGTGTGTTTCAGGTGTGCATTTAAATACATCCACAGGTGTGTCTCTAATTAACTCAGATGTTGCCAACAAACCTAACAGAAGCTGCCAAACACATGACATCATCATATGGGCAGTCCAGAATTGTTTAAGGTGAAAATGAGCCCGGTCCATAAGGGGTTAAAAGACAAAAGAAAGGACTGATTTCCTAAAAAGTCCTAATGATATTTTAACAAACCACATCTACATAAAGCGGACATTTTCAGCACAGAATTTGACCTGAAATACAGATTTTTAAGTACAAACCGGATTCCAAAAAAGTTGGGACACTATACAAATCGTGAATAAAAACTGAATGCAATGATGTGGAGGTGCCAACTTCTAATATTTTATTCAGAATAGAACATAAATCACGGAACAAAAGTTTAAACTGAGAAAATGTACCATTTTAAGGGAAAAATATGTTGAATCAGAATTTCATGGTGTCAACAAATCCCTAAAAAGTTGGGACAAGGCCATTTTCACCACTGTGTGGCATCTCCCCTTCTTCTTACAACACTCAACAGACGTCTGGGGACCGAGGAGACCAGTTTCTCAAGTTTAGAAATAGGAATCCTCTCACATTCTTGTCTAATATAGGCCTCTAACTGTTCAATCGTCTTGGGCCTTCTTTGTTGCACCTTCCTCTTTATGATGCGCCAAATGTTCTCTATAGGTGAAAGATCTGGACTGCAGACTGGCCATTTCAGTACCCGGATCCTTCTCCTACGCAGCCATGATGTTGTGATTGATGCAGAATGTGGTCTGGCATTATCTTGTTGAAAAATGCAGGGTCTTCCCTGAAAGAGATGACGTCTGGATGGGAGCATATGTTGTTCTAGAACCTGAATATATTTTTCTGCATTGATGGTGCCTTTCCAGACATGCAAGCTGCCCATGCCACACGCACTCATGCAACCCTATACCATCAGAGATGCATGCTTCTGAACTGAGCGTTGATAACAACTTGGGTTGTCCTTGTCCTCTTTTCCAAAAAGAACTTCGAATCGTGACTCGTCTGACCACAGAACAGTCTTCCATTTTGCCACACTCCATTTTAAATGATCCCTGGCCCAGTGAAAACGCCTGAGCTTGTGGATCTTGCTTAGAAATGGCTTCTTCTTTGCACTGTAGAGTTTCAGCTGGCAACGGCGGATGGCACGGTGGATTGTGTTCACTGACAATGGTTTCTGGAAGTATTCCTGAGCCCATTCTGTGATTTCCTTTACAGTAGCATTCCTGTTTGTGGTGCAGTGTCGTTTAAGGGCCGGGAGATCACGGGCATCCAGTATGGTTTTACGGCCTTGACCCTTACGCACAGAGATTGTTCCAGATTCTCAGAATCTTCGGATGATGTTATGCACAGATGATGATAGATGCAAAGTCTTTGCAATTTTTCGCTGGGTAACACCTTTCTGATATTGTTCCACTATCTTTCTGCGCAACATTGTGGGAATTGGTGATCCTCTACCCATCTTGGCTTCTGAGAGACACTGCCACTCTGAGAAGCTCTTTTTATACCCAATCATGTTGCCAATTGACCTAATTAATGTTTATTGGTCTTCCAGCTCTTCGTTATGCTCAAATTTACTTTTTCCAGCCTCTTATTGCTACTTGTCCCAACTTTTTGGGGATTTGTTGACACCGTGAAATTTTGAATCAACGTATTTTTCCTTTAAAATGATACATTTACTCGGATTAAACGTTTGATCTGTCATCTACGTTCTATTACAAATAAAATATTGACATTTGCCATCTCCACATCATTGCATTCAGTTTTTATTCACAATTTGTTTAGTGTCCCAACTTTTTTGGAATCCGGTTTGTATTTTTACCATGGAGGTTACTTTTAGGATGCCTGCACATGGTGCAGATTTTCATGTGGAAAAACCGCAGCATAATAGAGTACCAGCAAATTGTATGAGATTAGACAAATCTCATCTACACGTTCTTTTTACCTTAGGTGCAGAAATAGACCTGATATGTGGATTTTGAAATCTGCGGCATGTCAGGTGTTGCTGCATTTTTCTTGAGTGGATTTCACCCTTTTCAATGGAAGGATGAGATCTGCAGGAAATCCACACCAAAAACCACATAACCACACTGTGCGGCTTTGGTGAGGAATCCATGCAGATTTTCTGCACACAAATCTGCACAGTGTGCAGCTGGCCTAAATGTACAGCAAGGTGTATGAGATTGCACAAACCTCATGTACACTTTGCCGTGCGAATTTAGAAATCTGCAGCATGTCGGCTATATTTGTGGCTTTGGTGTGGATTTCACTCTTTTCAAAGGAAGGGTAAGATCTGTGGCAAAACTGACCTAATACACACCGAAACCCGCAATTAACACTTGTGGTTTTTGGTGGGGTTTGGGTTCAAAGACATAAATTTGTGTGGATATTCTGTACGTTGACCTGCACACTTTGTTGATTATGTGCAGTTTTTCCACATGGATGTTTCTGTGGAAAAAACACTGCATAATACAGTGCCAGCAAAGTGAATGAAATCTGACACATCTCATGTACGTTTTGCATATTTTTTCCAAGCAGAAAATGATCTGCTGTTCCCATTTTAAAATGTACAGCGTCAATTATGTGTGCTAGTTTTAGTGTGGAATTTGCAATATATAGGGTGAAATCCATGGCAAATCTGCAGTAAAAGCCACAACAAATTTGCATGTAACACATAATTATGCCAGGTTTTCATTGCGGATTTGGTTCTCTTGAACAGTTTGTCCACCTACACAAAGATTGTATGGAGCAATAAGTCATATGGACAGGGATCATATCCCAACACCAAATAAAAGGAATACAAAAATCCAAATCTATTATGGTGGGGGTATCTATGTAGGTACTGTGACACAGTAAAGGGAATTGTATGTGGAGGCAGGTATTTTCCTCCCAGTGTGTGCTGCTGGACTAATTAGCAGTCAAGTAAGGTCAAACCTTTGTGTCAGGTGGAGGTAGGAGTCACTCCCGTGGTGGCTCTGCTGGACTCAGGGAGTCGAGTGACTCTTGTGAGGGCTTCCCTGGTGCAACCCACCAAGTTTACGGGGACGGAAAGTCGGGGTGCTCAGCATACATGGGGATTTAAAAGAGTACCCCACTGCTCTGGTGTACCTAATCACGTGTGCCAGCAGGCAGATCCATGAGGTGGCCGTAACCACCAGCATGCACTATAAAGTAATACTAGGAAGAGACTTTCCATTGTTCCCAGCCCTGTGGCCGGCCGTTGTACATACCGATCCCCGGGAGATAGGGAAAGCTCCAGTAGCGAGGCCTGGCCCAGTTGTGGTGTTAGAACACCAAAAACCCAAGGCGGAGGAGCCCACGGTAGGTCCAGTGGGTGAGGGGGATACAATCCCACTGAATAGGATAGGTAGGGAGCATAGGAAGATAGCTCAGCCAGCCCAGAATCGGGCCTATAATCTGGGGTCCGTAACTGTTGCCGGGGAGATCCGGTTTTGGGTTTTGGGCCTCCTGTACAGTAAGTTCCTCACTAGGTGGCAGGGGCCCTACAAAACATCTAAGAAAGTTGGAGACACAAATTACAAGGTACGCCAGCCAGGTCAGCAAAAGCCAAGGCAGGTCTACCATGTCAATCTACTAAAACCTTGGAAGGTTAGGGAGACCTGTACTGAGAACAGCCCGCGGCTGTTCTAGGGGAAGAGATTCCGATCCCTCTGCTACAAGGGAAGCGGCTGCCACAGAAAAGATTACTGACAGCCTTTTCCACTAAACATACTCAGGGGGCCAGGCAGTTTGGGTTACGCCCCCTCCGTAACCCACCGAGATATTGTCACTGAGCCCCAGGCAAAAGTCTGGTTAAAGCCGTACCGGGTGCCAGTGGCTTGGCGGCAAGCCATCTCTGAAGGAGCGATATGGAGTTGGCCACGGCCTGTCACCACCTGGACAAAGAGAGGAAGTCCTGGGTCACCAGATGGCTCTGGTCACTGCAGAACTGTGAGTTCACGGTGGAGTACAGAGCAGGCCGGAAACGCGGAGGAACTGTCCCGGGTGCACTGTTTATGCATGTGTTCACCCCCTCAAGGTTGAACAAAGGGGGGTATGTGACACAGTAAAGGGAATTGTATGTGGAGGCAGGTATTTTCCTCCCAGTGTGTGCTGCTGGACTAATTAGCAGTCAGGTATGGTCAAACACCGGACTGGATTGCAGGTGCCGGTCCGGGTTTTTGTTAACACCTAGCTGCCTTAAAAGACAGCTGGGTTCATGCAGAGGGATCTCTGTATTGGGATCTAAGGCTTGTGGCGGGGAGGAGGGCTGAGACCCTATGTGAGGGGAAACAGGCCTACTAAAGCCTGCTGATGGACTCTTGTTGACAGAACAGGCCGCATGGTGTGAACTGACACCAATCCTGCAAGGTGACATTTTTGCTTGAAAGTGTTTTTTTGTTCTGTGAACTTTCTAACGTGTGAATAAACACTGAACTTTTGGTTTACAAACTGATTGGTGCCTCTATACTGCGTCTGCTTATCCTGTTTACCAGAGCGAATCCCCACAGTACATTGAAATAAAATAGGTACATATGAGATTGTAGATATTATAGACATGAGAATGATTGATTGATTGCTAGACATAGAGGGATGGATGGATAGATATAAGAGATAAATAGATACAGTATGAGAATGATAGATAGACATTAGATATATAGATAGATAGACAGACATATAGACAGACTGACATAGAGGGATGCATGTATAGATATGAGAGATAAATAGTTACAGTATGAGGATATGTAACACCCCAGAGTGATGTTACCACTTCTGCACCTTGCTTTTATCTTTCATGGTCTAACCTGTATGTCACCTATATATTTATTTCCAGGTCCCTCAACATTGTGCATTTATAATACTGTTATGTAACTGTTCATTTTATGCACCTGGTTCACCAGCAGGTGGCAGCGTTTCTGGCAGAGCTATCCTAGATAGAATGGAGCTTACCATTACACCCCCCCCCTTCCCCTCTGGAGAGAAGTGGGTTAGTCCTACTTCCTGCAAGAAGGGTGGGGACCAATTAGAGCTAGAATTTAGTTTACCCTGTCAGCTTGTCAGTACAGCAGAGTGAGAGAAGGATAGAGCAGAGTTGAGTTTGCCTGCCAGTTTAATGCTAAATCCTGCTGGAACCAAGACAAAGCCTGTGAACTGTCTGAAGAAAAGCTGCCATTAAACTTCATCTGAAGGTCTGGACTCAAGTTCTTTCCAATCCCTTAATTGTTCCCCCTTTTCATTGCTTCGGAGCCAAAGCCTGGGGTCCAACAGTATCCACGTAGTAGCACCGTGACACATAAAGAGACATTTAGGCCACACTACACCACTCGGCATTTCCTACATCTGGGACGCGTTATAGGCGGTCCCTGGTGGGAGGTGCCCGTTGCAGATAGATATATAAACAGACTGACATAGAGGTATGGATGGATAGATATGAGAGATAAATAGTTACAGTATGATGATAGATAGATAGATAGATATCTTACTTGTATCTTAGTGCTACTTTATTTGCATATACATAGCTCGCTATCATAGCATGGTAGCTTGCACCTGCTATTAACCCTGGAGAAATCAATCAGCAGGCACTCTGGGACAATGCCGAGGGGAGTTCTGTGACCCCCCCATATCGGCGATCGATGCAAACCGCAGGTCAATTCAGACCTGCGGTTTGCAGTGCTTTCGGAAGTTTCTGATCCCCGCGGTCTGTGACCGCGGGGATCAGACACTTCAAAATGACCTAAATTTTTGAATTTCCAGGATGGCCGAGAGGTTAGCAAGCATTGCTGACACTCTTTTTGAAACGGCCAACATCTGTGCTTTGATGTCAGCCGTTTAACCCCTTCCATGCCGCGGTCTTGACGGGATCACAGAGGGAGGGGGCCCCCTCACTCCCCATCACCCGCTGCTCTGTTGTGGCAGTGGGTGATGGTTACCATGGCAACCGGATGCCTTCACAGGCTTCTGGCTTTCCATGGTGCTGATCAGACTTCTGCTAAAGGCAGAAGTCTGATTAGACTAAGTGTAAAGTGAAAATACAGTACTGTATTATACGGGTGATGGGGAGGGAGGGGGCCCCCTCCCTCTGTGATCCCGTCAAAGGGGGGAAAAGAAAAAATAGTCTGTTTTCACGTTTTTTTTATTCAATATGACAAATGTCATATATCACGTAAACAAAATTAATGAAAGGCACTTACTAATGTATTGTGATTGTCTATATTGCTTCCTTTGCTGGCTTGATTCAATTTTTAATCACATTATTACACTGCTCATATCCAGGCGTCATGACCACCCTGCAATTCATCAGCGGTGGTCGTGCTTGCACACCATAGGAAAAAGTGTCACCCTCTCTGGTGGTTGGGACCGTGGGAATACTTACAGAAACACTTAAGAAAATATGAAAACAGACTATTTTTTCTTTTTTCATTTTCCCAAAAATAATATATATATATCAGTGGGAGAAAACAGAACTAGATCGCACATCCACAATGCTATGCTTTGATCTAAATAAACTCAGCGCCATATTGAAGTGTACAGCCCCCATACTATATGCTGTACAAGAGGCATTAGTGTACATTTTGATCAAAAAGCATAAGCCCACTCACCACACCAAGTTTGAGTGGGAACTACTCTGACAAAAAAGCGCAGCATAATGCGTGGCAAAGTGGCACTTCCCTAGTAGGCGGCGGGACCCAGGAGTCAAACAAAGAAATGTGTCAGCCTCTCTGGTGGTTGGGACCGTGGGAATACTTACAGAAACACTTAAGAAAATATGAAAACAGACTATTTTTTTCTTTCTTCATTTTCCCAAAAACAAAAAATTATAAAAAATGACATAAAATGTCTCACTTATCACAAAAAACATTTTAAAAAAACGCAGACATTATCTAAATGACCAAATAGGAAAAGATAAGTTATGGCATTTAAAGACACATAATTGAAAGATGAGTCTGTTAGGGAAGGGGGAGGGGATAAATGGTCTTGAATTAGTCAATAATTATTGTCATTTACTTAGAGAAGATTAAAAACTAAAGAAAATGGCATTTCTCTGTAAGCAGAAGGAGCTGTTCCCTGACTATAAACTTCAAGCACATTTGGCCACAGGACAGCAGAACCATCGTTCTACCAATACTTTTCAATGCTGATTTGTGTAGTAACATGCCTAGAGATGCGTGTCTGCCCTGTCGCCCTCATCCAAGACTCCAGAATCATAATTAGGCTTTCCTTCACAAAGATTCAGTTCACTGCATAGCCCCGTACCTAAATTCCCAGGCTTGATGGGGCCCATCCTTGGCACCTA
Source organism: Bufo bufo (assembly GCF_905171765.1). Lineage (NCBI taxonomy): Eukaryota > Metazoa > Chordata > Amphibia > Anura > Bufonidae > Bufo > Bufo bufo. The sequence goes on along the minus strand of NC_053393.1, from coordinate 110,238,851 downwards.
ACACAGGGGCCCACTCCCTGCCAGCATTCCATCCTCTTACTCAGTGTCTCACAGCTGATAGGTGTTACACGCTGCAGTTCGTTCTTCCTGACTAGCAAAAGAAGCTGGCATCAGAACGTTGTATTTGGGCCTGGAATTCACGTTCTTCTGGAGCAGCAAGGAAACCTGGCATCAGGACGTTGTATTAGGGCTTGGGACTCCCCTCTGAGAGCTGCTTTGTATGAGCATCCCTGACTCAGTCAGACTTAGGTCACCCTTCTATTACAGGGACAGCCATTCATCCGAAATGAAATACCTGGCTGGATGTGGATGGTCGAGGCTTCCCCCAGCAAAATCAGCTGCTTTCTGGAGATGTTGAGAGAACATCAGCTGATGACTCCAGCGGCCACATTTTCAGTGAACAAGGAGTGAAGGAATGACAGCTCCTTTAACTTAGGGGTTTGCTACGAGGTCTGAAATAATTTAGGGTTCTGGTCAGAGGTTAGAATACATTTTTTGGCTTGGTTTGGGTCTGAATTAATTCAGAGGTCAGGTCTGGGGTCTCAATTACATATACAGCAAGCTGTAATGCACAGTGTGCTCTGACTGCTTTTTCCTGCTTCCAGTACATCAACTTCAGGAACTGAATGTTCACTTGTCACCTTATATGTATAATCCACAATTAATATTGACACAATATCAGGGGCGTACATAGAAATCATGGGGCCCCATAGCAAAACTCAGAATTGGGCCCCCCCCCCCGATCAAAAGTTTAATTATTAAAGCTGATTAGTGAAGGTGCGGGGTACATTAGGAGCTAAATAAAAGGTTAGGGTGTGTTAACATCACGTTTTTGCCATCCGTTTTTATTTATATGTTGGGGGGGGGGGAGGGATAAAAAAGTGCTGCACCCTATGCTTTTCTATCCTGCAGAGTCCAGTAGAAAAACCGTATAGGTTAACATATACATTTTTCTTTCAAACTCTATGATGAAGGATGCCACTGTATGTATACATGAAACGAATGGAAAAAACGGGACATGAACTCGGCCTTACCCTTTAAGTTTTATTTATTTTATGATAGGTGTAAATCAGAGGAGAGCCTATAGGGTTAATTACTGCAGCAGAACTGTCCACATAGGTCAATGTGACCCCTGGGACTGATCTTCTGCAGGTCCACAGCATTAGATCTCTGTCTCACAGCTCAACTTCTCCCTTTGTTATTAACAGGGAGCAGAGCTGAGCAATTTTAGTCATGTCCCATCCTTCCCTCAGAGGTAGTCTATCTGGAGCATCCAGCACATGCCACAGGTCCCATATGAAAGAATACATATGCCCTACAGTGAGCAGAGCGGAGGCTCCTGTCTGACCCTCACTGCTGCAGCAAACAGCCCGTCTTCCTGTCAGCTCCATCATGCAGAGCGCTTCTGCTTCCTTCTGCCCTCTCACACAGCCTAGGAGTAGTGAAGGCAGTGCTGTTGACAAGCAAAGAGAAGGGCAGGAGGACCAAGAGGAGGGTCAGCATGTGGGACATCACTGCTGAGAAAAGTAAATGCAGGGCTGGTACTTACCGCACTGCTAGCTGTGGGAGCAAACTTCCACCAAAGACCTCACAGAGGGGCGGGCACATCAGGCACTGAGCTGCTTCCTGATTGGAGGAATCGGCTGCTCACTCTCCCTGCTCCTCCCCTCCTTCCCGCCTGCTGTTGTCAGCGCAGCACTAGCGCTGTGCATAATGCCAAATGAAAATGTAAATATGTAATGGCACTGGGGCGTTTGGGGTGGCAATGTACCCCTCATTGACACTGGGCCCAGGGCTGCCGACCCAAACGCCCCATTGCCGGTATTTATCTCTCTACTGTTAACTAATGCAGCGTGTATTCAGGTCGGAAAGGGGGCGGAGCCATGCAGCCTGGTCGGGCCCCCTAACCTCACGGGCCCCATAGCGAGTGCGTGGTCTGCCTATATTGACGGTACAACACTGCACAATATAATGTTATTCAGTTCACCTACGGTATGTGGTTCCAATGTTATGGCTGATCGGTGTGTAATGTACTGTGCACCGCAGTTGGGCAGCCATATAGCAGAGCAAGTTTTCATTGCAACTTTAATTCTGACGCCCTTTCCTTAGGTGAGGCCATCAGTGCTTGATTTCTTGGAGTCTGCCATGTCCCCTTCATAGTATACACAGGCACAATGCACTGCCCCTTTCTGCAGACCATGCCCAATTCTAATAGGCCACACATCCTTTTCATGACATGGCACTGCCCCCTCGGTGTACATTTGGGTGCCAGAGCTGCATCTGATCCCACACACAGGTTCATGGAGGACTGTAGTACGGGAAGTGCCAGAAGTCTTCCGTGATGCCCAGGAGATTTGCCAACTCATGGAATAGATCTCTCCATTTGTCAGGAGCCTCCTGGATATTCTTCTTTTTTCTTTTCTTTTTGCTTTTTATCTCAAATACAGAATTAAATTAAACATATCGCAAAAAAAGTTAAATACAAAAGCAGAGAAATAAAAATTTAGAAAATTTAGAAAAAGAGTCTCTTAATGGCTGGGGGTAATAATTGCTCCACTCACAGTCGCACACATCAGTTGTGCTGCACTCAGGGCTCGGGCTGTTGTGTGCTCCTCCAGTCCCAGGCTGTAGAGAACAGAGAGCTGCTGATTGGTGGATTAGAATCTGATCAACCAATCAGCACTTCCCCTCAGAGACATGAATGATAATTGCTGTTACCAACTGTCATTCCTGGTTACCGGCTGCAGGAGGAGGAAGATCTCTCCCAGCTCTGCTGCATCACACCCCCCTCTGTCTGCAAGAGAGAAGCATCCGTGTGTCTGTAGTGAAGTCTGCGACCCCTCTTTAGATCATAGTAAGTTCTGACATTGCAGGAGGGGGATCATTACTGTACCAGGGAACTGTATGGGATGATTTATGTGTATGAAGAGGTTCATCTAAAGCACTGCATAAGACGAGCGGAGCTTGTTCATAGCAGCCAATAAGGTTCCAGCTTTCAGACCATTTGGAAAGTGCCTTTGGTTCATCTATTCACTGCCCCCTTTATCGTACTGGTCACTTCCCACCCTAATTTACAGATCACTGCCTTATCTTACAATTCACTTCCATATATTACTGGTCACTGTCCTAACTTACTGGTTATTACCCTACCTTACTGGTCTCTATCCGCCCTATTTTACTGCTAACTGTCCTATCTTCAATTCACGGAGATTGATGATATAGAACACCAAAGAAGATATGTTGGGAATTATGGGTTATCTCAATGTCCTGTTTTTGGGTATGGTCATGAATCAGTAAAATCAGTTTTTTGATACTACAATTGGGGTTATGGATGATATTTATTGTGGGTGACTCTCACAATTTACCCATTATTAATTACTGTATCGCCCATTATCGTATGTATCAGTGATCTTAATAGTCTGACATTTCCACTGTCCTGTCTTAATGGTCATTACCCTATCTTACTGGTTATTATTCATCCTATCTTACTGGTCTCTGTCCTATCTTACTGCTTACTATCTCCCCTATCTACCTGGATGCTTCTCTATCTTCCTGGTCAATGTTCCCCCTATTTCACTGGTCACTGTCACTGGTCAGACAAACAACAGCAACCATGATAACACCAAGGTAAGGAGAGGCGATGATTAAGGCTACTTTCAAAATGGCGTTTTGGCTTTCCGTTTGTGAGATCCGATCAGGGCTCTCACAAGCGGTCCAAAACCGATCAGTTTTGCACTAATGCATTCTGAATGGAAAAGGATCCTATCAGTATGCCTCAGTTTGCCTTCGTTCCGTCTCCATTCTGCTTTGGTGTCCGTCTGACGAAACTGAGCCACAATGTAAGTCAATGGGGACGGATCCGTTTTCTATGACACAATCTGGCACAATAGAAAACGGATCCGTCCTCCATTGACTTTTAATGGTGTTCAAGACGGATCCGTCTTGGCTATGTTAAAGATAATACAAACAGATCCGTTCAGAACGGATGCAGACGGTTGTATTATCTCAACGGATCCATCTGTGCAGATCCATGACGGATCCGCACCAAACGCGAGTGTGAAAGTAGCCTAATTATTAAAGGGAACCTGTCACCGGGATTTTGGGTATAGAGCTGAGGACATGGGATGCTAGATCACCACTAGCACATCCGCAATATCCAGTCCCCATAGCTCTGTGTGCTTTTATTGTGTAAAAAAAACTATTTGATACATATGCAAATTAACCTGAGATGAGTCCAGTCCCTGACTCATCTCAGGGACAGGACTCATCTCAGGTTCATTTGCATATGCATAAAATCGTTTTTTTTTCACACAATAAAAGCACACAGAGCTATAGGGACTGGATATTGCGGATGCGCTAGCGGCCATCTAGCAACCCATGTCGTCAGCTCTATACTCAAAATCCTGGTGACAGGTTCCATTTAAGTCCCCTGCTTTTGGTAGTTCATAGCACAAGGAGAGATGTATCATTCCTGTACACCAGAAAACTGATAAACAAAAGTTGCAAATTCTGTTTAAAATGTTTGTAAATGGCGTTTTACTGCCAGCCTCTCCATTTTTTGAAAGGGGTGGACTTAGACATCAGCCCCAGAAGATTTACTTGATGTATGCCAGTTTTCTGCTGTACATGATGACCGAAATCTATGGCAGCTGTGAGCTGGTCAAGAATTCATTCAGGGCGCATAGACTGTCAGAGGATGCCCTTAATTTGTAACCAGGCGTGAACTTCATGATAAATTAAATGCATCCCCCTGCTCTTGATAAATTTCCCCTGAGATGTTTGGTGAGTGGAAAACAACTCCAAACATGTTCTGACAGTTGCTGGCTACTATGGGATGATGGGAGTTGTATTTCTACAGCAGCACTTGCTGAGCCAGAGGCAGTGGCGTAACTAGAACTGACTGGGCCCCACACCAAATTATTGAATGGGCCCCCCTCATGGGCAACTTCTTCACAACCCCCCCCCCCCCCCCCCCCCCCCCCCTATGCAAGCCCCAGTCCTGCAGCTAGTCAAAATCACTCACTCAGACCAGGCCCTGCTGTGACTTTGTCCGTTTCCCACACATATACTGCATATCATGTCACTGTATATAATACTATTGTGGGGGCCCTTTTACAATTTAGTCCTCATCTCAGGTGGGCCCCTTTTGAGTTCAGGCCCCGCAGTAGCTGCGTCCCCTGCTTCCACTATAGGTACGCTCCTGCCTTTCACAATATTACAGCTATACACACTATACAATGCCAATAAAAGGTCTGTTACCATAATTACAAGAAAAATGCAAAAAAAAGTACTCAAAACAAATATAATTAGGGAGAGTTTACATTTCCGTTTCATTTTCCGTTCTTCTAATGTGTCAGAAGAACGGAAAAAAACAAAAAACTGGATGTATCTTGTAAAAAAAAAAAAAAAAAAAGGATCCTGTAAACAAAAGGATCCTGCTGCATCCATTATGCACATTTGGCATCCGTTTGAGCCATTTCTAAGATCTGTTCTATGAGACGGAAAAAAGTACTGCGTACAGGAGTTTTCTTTCTGTCTAAAAAACGGATCTCAGGTAGAAATGGCTCAAACGGATCCCAAATGTGCATAACGGATGCAACAGGATCTATTTGTTTACAGGATCCTTTTTTTCTGTTCTTCTGACAGATCAGAAGAACCGAAAATGAAATGGAGATGTGAAGTCTTGCTTACTTGAATACACAGAATAAAATAGCATAACCAATTTCAAGCAAGTACAGGAATAGCATTTCCCCTATGCATTCTCAGTATGGGGCTGAATGTATAAATATACACAGGCATTCATTATATAGTATTAGGCCTGTTTCTCATTTCACATATGCATTTTATGCATTGAAATTTCCACCAAATGCCTCCACTGGTGAGATAACTAGGTTCTGTTACATATATATATATATATATATATATATATATATATATATATACAGTATAATAGATAGATAGGAGATAGATGATAGATAGATAATCACACACACACCTTTCACATACATACACAGGGCCGGCGCCACCAGTAAGGCGACTTAGGCAGTCGCCTAGGGCGCCATGCAGCAGGGGGAGCCCGGCGCCCGTTGCGGTAAGAAAAATAAAAAAAGTTGCTTATATAAGTTTGGGCAGCCTGAGCGGCTGAGGCTGAGCGCTTGCCGCTCTAAAGAATCCTGCCTGCGCCTGCTGTGTGCTGTTGTTAATGTAGAGTGGCCGAGCTCTGTTCGGTCCGCGGTACAGGAGCTTTTGTTTCCTGTACCCGGCCGGACTGAAAGGAAGTGCTCACTTAGTGTTCACTTCCTGTCAGTCCGGCCGGGTACAGGAAACAAATGCTCCTGTACCGCGGATCGAACAGAGCTCGGCCACGCTACACTAGAGGTGGGGGGGAATGAGAGTGACAAGGGGGGAGGGGGGGGTGGAAATAATGAGTGACAAGGGGGAGGGGGTGGAAATAATGAGTGACAAGGGGGGGTGGAAATAATGAGTGACAAGGGGGAGGGGGGGGGTGGAAATAATGAGTGACAAGGGGGGGGGGGGTGGAAATAATGAGTGACAAGGGGGGGGGGGGGGGTGGAAATAATGAGTGACAAGGGGGGAGGGGGGGTGGAAATAATGAGTGACAAGGGGGGAGGGGGGGGGAAATAATGAGTGACAAGGGGGAGGGGGGGGGAAATAATGAGTGACAAGGGGGGAGGGGGGTGGAAATAATGAGTGACAAGGGGGAGGGGGGTGGAAATAATGAGTGACAAGGGGGGAGGCGGGGTGGAAATAATGAGTGACAAGGGGGAGGGGAGGTGGAAATAAAGAGTGACAAGGGGGGGTGGAAATAATGAGTGACAAGGGGGAGGGGGGGTGGAAATAATGAGAGTGACAAGGGAGGGGGGGAATAATGAGAGTGACAAGTGAGGGGGGGAAATAATGAGAGTGACAAGGGAGGGGGGGGAATAAGGGGGAATGATGAGAGTGACAAGGGAGGGGGGGTGGAAATAATGAGAGTGACAAGGGAGGGGGGGAGAGAGTGACAAAGGAGGGAGGGTAGAAGAGAGTGACAAGGGAGGGGGGGGAATAATGAGAGTGACAAGGGAGGGGGGGAGAGTGACAAAGGAGGGAGGGGGGGGAAAGAGTGACAAGGGAGGGGGGGGGAGAGTGACAAAGGAGGGAGGGGGGGAAGAGAGTGACAAGGGAGTCCTATTTTTTTCAGGATCGGAATTGCGGATCCGGGTCCGCAGTTCCGGATAGGGGCCGCACGTTGTGCGGCCCCATAGAAATGTATGGGTCCGCAATTCCGTTCCGCAAAAAGAAACGGCTACAAGAAGCTGGATTAACCCTAAGGAAAACATAGCAGTTCTTTTAATTTAAAAGCTGAGAAAGAGGTGGAACATGATATGGGCAGATCATCTGATAGGGGGGGAAGGCGGCAATTTTTATCTTGCCTAGGGCGGCAAAAATCCTTGCACCGGCCCTGTACATACACTTGCCTTTTATGCAGGCTAGATGGATTTGTCAGGCTGTGGAGGATCCAGAAGAGTTTCTAACCCCCCGAGCACATGGCTGGGTGTCTCCTCCTCAGAGAGCAGTGCAGGCCCCCACCCCCCCACTCTGTCCCGACTAGACACTGACAGCAATTTGAGCAAAGAGCACTACTGCCCTGCCGTAATATGACAGTAAGTGAAGAGGGGGGGGGGGGGGGGGGGGAGTTCTTAAGGAAGCTCCAGGGAGATTTTTTTAAGTAGCAGCATAAGCTGCTGCTGACAAGAGCTGCTGTTATCTTCAGTGCGGCCCTCCACTATACGCTGCCTGTGAGGCCAGAAGTTTACATCATAGTACATGCAACCCTGCCCTGCTGACACCCCTGCTACTGCTCCCGGGCCCCTTCTAAGCTCGGGGCCCCGAAGCAGCTGCTTCCCCTGCTTCCCTGATAGTTACGCCCCTGGCCAGAGGTTGGAGACCATTGTTCTAGAAGTTTAAATAATTTCTTGCATCAATCGTTATCAGGGTTTTGTTTTATTTCTAGTTTACATCAAATTTTATATATCTCCTCTATTGCCTCCACAATTGCTTGGAAATTATTTATATGTTGTATTCTTCCTTGCAGGTGTGCACATGTCCATTTTGTAGGAAGGATGACATCACCGCTACAGAGTTGACCGTCTGATACCCTAGCTTGACTGCCCACCTCTCCTGAAGACCCCCTCAGTCGAGTGGACGACATCATCTCTGAAAGAGGGTCCCACAGATGCATCCTAGCAGTTTGAGCACCACTCCCACAAGAGTGAATGCCCTGAGTGATTTCACTGGGGAATTACTAGAGGGTGGTACTTGTGTTGGGATGCACCGCTGGCTGACTATCATCATTGTATAAGATATTGTTTAGGTGTGTGCTGTCAATAACCCCATAAAGATTTGTGAATGTTTAGATTAAATGGCTACTACCAGACAACCAGGAATGGATGTCTAACATCCCATGATCTATGCAGCTTATCTGGATACTTCATGCAGTACGGGAAGTCTAAGTGGCCATTTATGGACAGGTAGGAAAGATAGTTAGCTAACAAATGAGAAATGCATATATGAGTAATAATGTAATGATCAAAAGAGGAAAAAATGTGGCAGGAAAGAATTAACTCTGATTTCTTGTATCAATCATTATCAGAGTTTTGGTTCATGTCTGGTTTCTTTCCACTTTCCTGCTTCTCTTATATTATATAACATTCAATTATTTCCTGGAAATGATTCATATGTTATATTCCTAGTTAAGGGCTTGGATATGTCCATTTTGTAGGAAGGATGACATCACAGCTACAGAGTTGACCGTCTGATAGCCCAGCTCGACTGCCCACCTCTCCTGAAGACCCCTCAGCTTTTTGAGAGTTGGGTGGAGGACATCATCTCTGAAAGAGGGTCCCACAGATGCACCCTAGCAGTTTGAGCACCACTCTTACAAGAAGAGTCAATGCCCTAAAAGCGTGATTTCACCGGGGATTACTCCAGGGTGGTCCTTGTGTTGGGATGCACCTCTGGCTGGCTGTCGTCATCCTTTTAGGTAGATAATGAAGTGTGTGCTGTCAATAACCCCATAAAGAAGCGGAATGTTCATATGAAATGGCTACTATGAGGTTTTCAGGAAGGGATATCTAACATCCCATGATGTATACAGCTTACCTAAATACTTCATGCAGTACATGCAGTTTAAGGGGCCTTTTCTAGACGGCTAGGACAGATAGTTAGCTAACAAATCAATGAGAAATACATATATGAGTGATAATGTAATGATCAAAAGAGGAGAAAATGTGGCAGGAAAGAATTAACTCTGATTTCTTGTATCAATCATTATCAGAGTTTTGGTTCATGTCTGCTTTCTTTCCACTTTCCTGCTTCTCCTCTATTGATATAACATTCAATTATTGACTGGAAATGATTAATATGTTATATTCCTAGTTGAGGGCGTGGATATGTCCATTTTGTAGGAAGGATGACATCACAGCTACAGAGTTGACCGTCTGATAGCCCAGCTCGACTGCTCACCTCTCCTGAAGACCCCTCAGCTTTTTGAGAGTTGGGTGGAGGACATCATCTCTGAAAGAGGGTCCCACAGATGCACCCTAGCAGTTTGAGCACCACTCTTACAAGAAGAGTCAATGCCCTAAAAGCGTGATTTCACCGGGGATTACTCCAGGGTGGTCCTTGTGTTGGGATGCACCTCTGGCTGGCTGTCGTCATCCTTTTAGGTAGATAATGAAGTGTGTGCTGTCAATAACCCCATAAAGAAGCGGAATGTTCATATGAAATGGCTACTATGAGGTTTTCAGGAAGGGATATCTAACATCCCATGATGTATACAGCTTACCTAAATACTTCATGCAGTACATGCAGTTTAAGGGGCCTTTTCTAGACGGCTAGGACAGATAGTTAGCTAACAAATCAATGAGAAATACATATATGAGTGATAATGTAATGATCAAAAGAGGAGAAAATGTGGCAGGAAAGAATTAACTCTGATTTCTTGTATCAATCATTATCAGAGTTTTGGTTCATGTCTGCTTTCTTTCGACTTTCCTGCTTCTCCTCTATTGATATAACATTCAATTATTGACTGGAAATGATTAATATGTTATATTCCTAGTTGAGGGCGTGGATATGTCCATTTTGTAGGAAGGATGACATCACAGCTACAGAGTTGACCGTCTGATAGCCCAGCTCGACTGCTCACCTCTCCTGAAGACCCCTCAGCTTTTTGAGAGTTGGGTGGAGGACATCATCTCTGAAAGAGGGTCCCACAGATGCACCCTAGCAGTTTGAGCACCACTCTTACAAGAAGAGTCAATGCCCTAAAAGCGTGATTTCACCGGGGATTACTCCAGGGTGGTCCTTGTGTTGGGATGCATCTCTGGCTGGCTGTCGTCATCCTTTTAGGTAGATAATGAAGTGTGTGCTGTCAATAACCCCATAAAGAAGCGGAATGTTCAGATGAAATGGCAACTATGAGGTTTTCAGGAAGGGATATCTAACATCCCATGATGTATACAGCTTATCTAGATACTTCATGCAGTACATGCAATTTAAGGGGCCTTTTCTAAACAGCTAGGACAGATAGTTAGCTAACAAATCAATGAGAAATGCATATATGAGTGATAATGTAATTATCAAAAGAGGAGAAAAGGTGAAAGGAAAGAAGTAACTCTGATTTCTTGTATCAATCATTATCAGGGTTTTGGCTCATGTCTGGTTTCTTTCCACTTTCCTGCTTCTCCTCTGTTAATATAACATTCAATAATTACCTGGAAATGATTAATATAAAATAATCCTAGTTAAGGGCGTGGATATGTCCATTTTGTAGGAAGGATGACATCACAGCTACAGAGTTGACCGTCTGATAGCCCAGCTCGACTGCCCACCTCTCCTGAAGACCCCTCAGCTTTTTGAGAGTTGGGTGGAGGACATCATCTCTGAAAGAGGGTCCCACAGATGCACCCTAGCAGTTTGAGCACCACTCTTACAAGAAGAGTCAATGCCCTAAAAGCGTGATTTCACCGGGGATTACTCCAGGGTGGTCCTTGTGTTGGGATGCACCTCTGGCTGGCTGTCGTCATCCTTTTAGGTAGATAATGAAGTGTGTGTGTGTTGTCAACAACTCCATAAAGATGTGTGAATGTTCAGATGAAATGGCTACTATGAGGCGGCCAGGAATGGATGTCTAACATCCCATGATCTATGCAGCTTATCTGTATACTTCATGCAGTACAGGCAGTCTAAGGGGCCTTTTCTAGACAGGTAGGATAGATAGTTAGCTAATAAATCATTGAGAAATACATATGTGTGATAATGTAATGATCAAAATGGTGAAAAACGTTAAAGAAATAAATCATTTCTGATACCCTGCCTGCCTGTAATCTAATTTCATTCATATTAATAATATATTCTGTTGTGCTTGAGAAAATTATACTTATACACGCATAAAAACTTTTTTAACAAGAAGACCTCATATCTTGAGGACCCGTCGAGCCTACCATCAACACCCCCACATTCCAAGAAGACAGAAGACAACTACACATATCTCTTGAATTTGACTGCTCGCATTCTAATAAGTTGTTTACCATGTTCAATACTACATGCTCTTTGCATGCTGTATGTGACTATATTGTAATCTTACAATATATTGCCATATTACTTTATTGCAATCCCCTGCGGGGACCCTTAAAATGAGTGGAGAGGCAATTCTACTTGAACTAGATGATCGCGTTAATTGTCTTATGAAGAATGCCTTCATTAAACTGGGCAATGTTAACCAGTTGTTGACTGCCCATTTATATACATCTGGGGGGGTGTTGCATTTAACTACACAAGGACATTTCTGAGTGTCCTTGCAAAGTTAGGATACTTTCACATCTGCACTTTCACTTTCAGCTATTGAGATCCGTCATAGGATCTCAAAAGTGGGGAAAACGCTTCAGTTTTGTCCCCATTCATTGTCAATGGGGACAAAACTGAACTGAAGGGAACAGAGTGCACCAAAATGCATTCCGTTCTGTTTCATTGTGTTCCAATGACGCACACAAAAACACTGCAAGCAGAGCTTTTGAGTGCGTCCTGGGATGCAGAGCAAGACGGATCCGTCATGACTCTCAATTGTGACAAATTCGTTTTCTCTGACAAAAAAAAAAGATCCGCCCCCCCTTGACTTACAATGGTTTTAGAGACGGATCCGTCATGGCTATTTTAGAGATAATACAATCGGATCCGTTCGTAATAGATGCAGAAGGTTGTATTATCATGACGGAAGCGTTTTTGCTGATCCATGATGGATCCAGCAAAAATGCAGATGTGAAAGTAGCCTTAGCAGTTGCAAGGACATCATGCAGCTGCAGAAGCAGTATTCCCCCTTAGCTGGGGCTAATATGTTGGCCTCTTTTACAGGAGAAATCAGCAATTAAAAGAAATCTTAAAAAATAAAATGTATAAAAATTATAAAACACTACCAATCAGGGGCATTGCTGGGGTCTTAAAAGATCCAGGGCCCAAGCCCCAATGCATATGGCTCCAGTCGACACCCCACCGCTCGCACAAGCACTAAAGATTTTAGGCTACTTTCACACTTGCGATAGCAGGGTCCGGCAGGCATTATAGTGATTGGGGCCGGAGCAGACTTCTTGTGGCATGGTGGGCTAGCGTTAGCACGGATCCGGCAGGCTGTTCCCCCACTGGAACAGAATGCCGGACCCTGCTACCGCAAGTGTGAAAGTAGCCTTAATTGCTTTACTTGCTGCATAGACACTATCAAACATACAGGACTATACAGCAGCACATACTTCTCACATCCAGAGCCTCCCAGGTGACGTCTACTCTGATGTAGATGTTTTCTTTCATCTTCTCCTAGACAACTTATTTCAGCCGTGCCCCATCTCTGCAGAGATTAACGCATAGACATCTTAGGTTCCTCACTTTTCTATCATTCTCCCTATCCTCAAGTCCCACAAGATTCATCTTGCTGCTCTCTGTGCTCCCCAATACCCCCAAATACTATCCAGAAGAAATAATAGTGCCAAAGACATAGTTCCCCCTATAGTAATTGTGCTCCTCAAAGCCCCACCAATAATAATTCCCTTCATTAGTAATAGAGCACCCTACAGTGCCCCTGTTATAGGACATATCAATTATTAATATTTGGGATTTAATATTAATAATTAATATAAAAAAATAGGCAACTGCCTACTTCCTATCTCTATCTCTCTGTTCCTTTACCTTTCTGAACTGTGTGTCTGTACTGAACTACAGTGGCGGCGACTGAAAACTCTATATACAGTATTATGATTAAATACATTTATTAAAACAATACAAAGTTTACAGTCTATTATTTTCTACTATGTATATATTTATACACATGAACTGTAAATATATATATTTATACACGTTAAATATATATATATATATATATATATGGGGGGGCGTGGCCTGGACTGGGAGCGCAATAACTGCTTAGCTCAAGAGCTCCCTTCAGGCATCCTGCAAAAGCGACTTATAAAGCAGTGGCTCACCAAAAACTTGGCAACCATCAACCCCTGAAAGACCCCCACTCCACAAAAGATGCCCAAGCGGGGTAAGAAAGAAGCTCCTAAGCTTCTTACAGCTTTTTTTCAATGGCAAACAATGGCGCTCTCAATCCCGCCACCGCGAGACAGGCGGAAATGGACTCCATGAAATCCAAAATGGCGGACCAAGAAGACCGCAACCGGCGGAACAATGTAAAATTCCGCGGCATTCCAGAATCCGTATCACCAGCCAACTTGGTCAAATTTCTCCAGAAACTGATCATCACTACACTCCATGCTACAGATACGGATGTAATTATTGAAAGGGCCCACAGGCTACCAAAGCCTAAATCTCTCCCTGACTCAGTACCAAGGGATACAATTGCACGTATCCACTTTTATCACATAAAGGAGCAGCTCATGCAGGAGGTGAGAAAGAAAGGCAAGCTACCTGACCCCTTCCAAGAGGTAACACTCTTTGCAGACCTCTCGCAGCACACCTTGGCAGCAAGGAGAAAACGACTACCCCTCACCAAAAGCCTTTGTCACCACGAGATTCCATAGTGGGGCTTCCCAAAGAAGTTTATCATGACCAAAAATGGAGATCAGCACCTCATCACCTCCCTGGAAAAAGGACTCCATTTACTGCAAAGTTGGAGGCTACACCATCCAGATGCCGTCTCGCCTAAATTCCCCATACAGCCGTCTAGAATACCTATAGAGTGGCTATCCACATCACGGGACACGTGAGGCCTTCATACTGTATTCCAAAATGCAGGACACTATTTTATGATTCAACTCCCCAGAGTTGTGTTACGAAACTCTTTTACCCCGCTACAATCTGCTAAGAGAATTAAAGGAAACCTGTCACCATGATTTTGCGCATAGAGCTGGGGACATGGGCTGCTAGATGGCCACTAGCACATCTGCAGTACCCAGGTCCCATAACCTTGCCGGCTGACGTCACAGAGCTGGAGCGCCAAAATCTCGCGATGCGCGAGCTAGCGCATGCGTAGTTCGTTCCCTGTGCTGATGCCAGCACAGGGAATGAACATGATGCCGACACTGCGCATGCGCTAGCTCGCGCATCACGAGATTTCGGCGCTCCAGCTCTGTGACGTCAGCCGGCAAGGAGGAGATTCGGAGGACGCGGGGCGGTGCTGGGCTCCTTTCCGCTTGACTCATCTCCAGCTACAGGACTCATATGAGGTAATTTGCATATTACTCAAAACGGGTTTTCAACACAATAAAAGCGCAGAGAGCTATGGGACCTGGGTACCACAGATGTGCTAGTGGCCATCTAGCAGCCCATGTCCCCAGCTCTATGCGCAAAATCATGGTGACAGGTTTCCTTTAACTTTGTATCTGATGTAATTTTACATAATAACCTCACAACTGTGCATTATAAGCCTTGTTAAATGTATATTGTTGTCATTCTTCATGTTTACCAGCAGGTGGCAGCAATGTTCTGGCAAGGAGCTAGGTTCAGTTTAGTATTTCTGAGCAGGAATAGTTCATTCCAGCTTGGCTCCCCCCTCTGTAAGCAGAGTGGACTGTGTCCATATCCTTACAACAACATCCAAGAGAGTATATAATTCCATCAATATAAAATATATATTTATTGATAATTTTTAAGAGTGTACAAAACACTGTCATAAACAACATAAAGTACGAGTTTCCAAAGTTGTGGCTTTATTGCACAGGTAATTTGACGCTATAGATGTGGTGCTACAACTTTGGAAACTCGTACTTTATGTTGTTTATGACAGTGTTTTGTACACTCTTAAAAATTATCAATAAATATATATTTTATATTGATGAAATTATATACTCTCTTGGTTGTTGTTTTATTGAATTATTGAGCATTCCGGTCATGTTTGCCCATACTAGCTGCAGACCTTGTTGTGTAGTAATGTGTCCATATCCTGCCTCATGGTGAGACGTCCTTTCCTGCAAGCTCCGGTACATGAGAGAGCAGAAGCATAAATTCCTGCCAACCATTGCCAATACCTGCTGGGACCTAAGACTAAAGCTGTATCTTGCTTGGATGAAAGTTACCATCAGTAGAGACAAGTTTGAACTTTACCAAAGGTCTGGATCTCAATTACTGCTGCAAATCCCTCTATTACTCCTACTAGCACCACACTCAATTTATTGCAAGTGATCCAGGAGTCCAGCCGTACTCAGGTAGGAGACACCGTTGACACTATACCCACTACCATACAGAGACATTACACCACTCTGGCATTCCTAACCTGGTGCGTGAGTTACAACACCTTAAAGGGCCCTGCGACAGTACCTTGCGCATGCTGCAATTGGCGTCACAAACAAAACTATAGACTATCACCTACATCTGACCCAGCCATTGCATAATTTGGCATCGGAGTGCATACCCTGGTCCAGCTCATTGCACATGGTTTGTGCAAAATGTGTGGATGTAGTTGACTATATCAAATAAACATTTAGAAGAATAGGTGCACTACTGTGGTGGATTCAATCAACAAAATCTGACTAAACCCTCATACTAATTAGAAAGAAATCGTCATGTACTATATGATGTCTGATTTGCATTTTTTACATTGCTCATGGAATAACATATGAGCTTCAACAAAATCTGACTAAACCCTCATACTGATATGAGACTTTAGCCAATATATACTTATATGAAGGACATACCGGAGCCCTCGCACCACATCAAGGTATCTCAGGTGGCACGGGACCTCACACTAACCTACCTATGCCATATGGGCAGTACCAGGGGAGCTGTTTGCTGTGATTCGGACCTTACACTTCTATAATTTGCCCACTGGCCCCTGGTACTGCCCATATGGCACAGGTAGGTTAGCATTAGGTTCCGTGCCACCTGAGATACCACGGGCTCCGGAATGTCCTTCATATAAGGATATATTGGCTAAAGTCTCATTTTTAACATCAGTGTGAGGGTTTAGTCAGATTTTGTTGTAGCTCATATGTTATCCCATGAGCAATGTAAAAAATGCAAATCAGACATCATATAGTACATGACGATTTCTTTCTAACTTAAAACCAGCCCTGTACCTCACATGGATCCAGAGATCTGCCCATTCATTGCCCCACTTGCTCTGATTTATTTCAAGCTGGCAGCTCAGGAGTTGTGCACTTTCTCAGGGTAGAGATGAACGTACCAGTTCGCAACAAACCGGGTTCATTACAAATTTTGTCAAATTTCTGCCAGCAGACAAACCTGAACCTTTTTAGTTTTGTATCAAACAAATCTAGTAAAACAGCGCAGGGGTTGGGTGGGGGGAATAATTTCAAAACACGTGTATTACCAACCAGACAATAGATGTAGCATTTGAAATCTCAGAGAAAACACCTGAAATACTAGTCCAAACTCTGTATCAGGGCATCTCCACATTTACATTTATTAATTTTTTTGTTTAGCTTTAGGAAATAGCATATGTGTGTCTTACAATACAGAGGGTAGCAGAGAATAGCATTTATGAGTGATAACTAAGGTTAAGCGAACCCGAATTGTAAAGTTCGGGTTCGTACCGAACTTTAGGATTTTTGGACACCGGACCCAAACCCGAACATTTTCGTAAAAGTTCGGGTTCGGGGTTCGGCGCTTTCTTAGCGCTTTTTGAAAAGCTGCACAGCAGCCAATCAGCAAGCGTCATACTACTTGCCCCAAAAGGCCATCACAGCCATGCCTACTAATGGCATGGCTGTGATTGGCCAGAGCAGCATGTGACCCAGGCTCTATATAAGCTGCACGTCACTCTGCTGTTACAAGTGTAGGGAGAGGATGCTGCTGGACTTGTGATTTCAGGGAGAGCATAGGAGAGAATCTAACTCAGCGATCTACAGACAAACAGTTGTGTGGGTGCAGGGCACTATCGTTTTACCCTGCCCTGAGCTCATTGACCAAAAATACTAACTTTTAGAATTCTGTTAGTTAGGTGGGTGGCAGCGGCGGCCATTTTATGCATGCTCAGTGCACCAGCACTGCATCTGAGCTTTTGGGACATTACAAATCACAATTTTTTTGGGGCAAACTACAACATCTGGATTAGTCAGTGTGAAATTTAAGGTAGAAATACACCCATCATTTTCTGGGGTTTGAAAAACACACTTTTTTTCTCTCAAAAAACAGTATTTTTCAGATCTGCAAGTGTTAAATTCAAGTTTAATATATACAGCATTCATATTCTGTTAGCAAAAAACGACTTTTTGTGCAATCTACAACATCTGTATTAGTCAGTGTGCAATTTAAGCTAGAAAGACACCCATCATTTTCTGGGGTTTGAAAAACACACTTATTTGACAAAAAACACTATTTTCAGGCCTGCAGCAACAGGTAAGTATGATGCTTCTAATATTGTAATATTGCTAAGTAACCATGGCAACCAGGCCTGCATTAGCACGTGTGAAATTACAGGCTTATATGCTGCTGTCAAATTCAGTTGTTAAACAAACAGTCGTTTGGGCTCCAAAAATTTAGTTGGCAGCCTTTGATGCAGATGTCATTGTGAGATACACCCTTAATACATTTGGGTTACATTCAGAGATTTTAAATATCACCATTTGGTGCACCAATATTGAATTCAGGCCGACAGAGGTTCAGGCCCTGTGAGATACCTCCCTACATACAGGGGTTTGAATTAGGCATTTTAAATACAGCCTTTTTGTGCAAAGATATATTTACTTCAGGCCTACACAGGTTTATTCCGTGTGAGATAGCCCCCTACATACAGGGGTTTGAATTAGGCATTTGGAATACAGCCATTTTGTGCAAAGATATATTTACTTCAGGCCTACACTGATTCAGGGCGTGTGAGATTCCCTCTATACATACAAGGGTTTGAATTAGGCATTTGAAATACAGCCATTTGAAATACAGCCATTTGAAATACAGCCTTTTTGTGCTAAGATATATTTACTTCAGGCATACACAGGTTCAGACCGTGTGAGATACCCCCCTACATACAGGGGTTTGAATTAGGCATTTGAAATACAGCCATTTGGAATACAGCCTTTTTGTGCAAAGATATATTTACTTCAGGCCTACTGTGCTGTTCTTTTCAAATTTAATTCCTGCACTGTATTATTATCTCCTTTTACCATGTTGTTTCAATGTATTGTTCTCTGGATCAGTATCAGGTTGCATTTGCTTTGTTTCATCACTGGGGAACTGTACAAGGTCCTTTTCGGCCATTTCGATTTAAGGTGCGCTGTCTCTTTAAGAAATTGAACTTTTGAATTGGGGGCTGAAAATTGCAGTGCGGCTCAGATGAGGCACCCCGATGAGGTTCCTAAAGTGTTTTGAGTGAATTGCGGGGTTTTGGTTTGAGGGAGGCCCCGCGTGCGTGAACAGTTCTTATATCATGTGAGCAAGGGTTAACATAGGATGTAGAAAGTGGCTTGGCGAGTAGTGGAGGACTTCCAGGCGAGAGTATATCTACTGCGGACACGCCGTGCTTCCCCTTAGGCCTCATGCACACGACCGTTGTGTGCATCCGTGGCCGTTGTGCCATTTTCAGGTTTTTTTTCCGCGGACCCATTGACTTGAAAATGCACCGTTTTGCAGCCGCATCCGTGATCCGTGTTTCCTGTCCGTCCAAAAAATATGACCTGTCCTATTTTTTTGACTGACAACGGTTCACGGACCCATTCAAGTCAATGGGTCCGTGAAAGAACACGGATGCACACAAGATTGGCATCCGCGTCCGTGATCCGTGGCCGTAGGTTACTTTCATACAGACGGATCCGAAGATCCGTCTGCATAAAAGCTTTTTCAGAGATGAGTTTTCACTTCGTGAAAACTCATATCCGACAGTATATTCTAACACAGAGGCGTTCCCATAGTGATGGGGACGCTTCTAGTTAGAATATACTACGAACTGTGTACATGACTGCCCCCTGCTGCCTGGCAGCACCCGATCTCTTACAGGGGGCTGTGATCAGCACAATTAACCCTTCAGGTGCTGCACCTAAATGGTTAATTGTGCATATCATAGCCCCCTATAAGAGATCAGGGGCTGCCAGGCAGCAGGGGGCAGACCCGCCTCCCTTCCCAGTTTGAATATCATTGGTGGCCAGTGTGCGGCCTCCCCCCCTCCCTCTATTGTAATATCATTGGTGGCCTGTGTTCGGCCTCCCCCGGCCACTCCCCCTCCCTCTATTGTAATATCATTTGTGGCCAGTGTGCGCCCCCCCCCGGCCCCCCCTCTATTGTATTAATATCATTGGTGGCCAGTGTGCAGCCTCCCCTCCCCCCCCCCGATCATTGGTGGCAGCGGAGATTCCGATCGGAGTCCCAGTTTAATCGCTCTGGGGCTCTGATCGGTAACCATGGCAACCAGGATGCTACTGCAGGCCTGGTTGCCATGGTTACTTTGCAATATTACAATATTAGAAGCATCATACTTACCTGCTGGCTGCTGTGCTGTCTGTGTCCGGCCGGGAGCTCCTCCTACTGGTAAGTGACAGGTCTGTGCGGCGCATTGCTTAATGATCTGTCACTTACCAGTAGAATGAGCTCCCGGCCGGACACAGACAGCGCAGCAGCCAGCAGGTAAGTATGATGCTTCTAATATTGTAATATTGCTAAGTAACCATGGCAACCAGGCCTGCATTAGCATCCTGGTTGCCATGGTTACCGATCGGAGCCTACTTGAGCAAGCATTGAGCCAAGGCCTTGATTCAGTCTGCTTACCACCAGAGGAGACAGACGATCCAGTTGATCGCACCAGCGACTATGTACTGAAACAGTTATCTCCATCACCCCCAGTGTGCAGTACTGTCCAAACCAATAACACTGAAACCTCAAAGTCAGCTCTACCAGCAGTGCCAGCGATACCCACAGCACCCAAGCAATCCAATAACAGTCACCCAGACGCGCCCTCTCAAGGGCAGTTATTACAGCAAGATGGCTACCAGGTGTTTCCTGGCCTACTTCCACAGCTCAAGCAGCAGTCATCAGAATCTACAGAGGCTAGACCACAGCTCAACCCTGCAGCAACATCATTCTACCCGGAAGCATCTCACCCTTTCACGCCACGCAGCCTATACGCCCCAGGGGCATCACAAGCTGTCATGGCAACAAGCAGTGAGAAATCAGATATGTCTGAGTTTGCCAGGTTTATGGTGAGCAGAGAGCTAATTAACACCAGTCTCTCAAAATTTGATGACCATGCGGAGAGCTACAGAGCCTGGAAGGCAACCTTCAAAGCCGCCATCGCCAACCTCAACCTAACCGCAGAGCAGGAGCTCGACCTCTTGATCAACTGGCTGGGCCCAGGCTCCACAAATCGCATCAAGAGCCTTAGAACTGTCTATGTGGGACAAGCAGAGGCAGGTCTCGCTGCAGCCTGGCAGAGACTCGAACGCACCTTTGGCAGTGCAGAAGCAATAGAGAAGGCACTATTCAGGAGACTGCAGAACGTCCCCAAGATCAGTCTCAAGGATGTCCATAAGCTTCAGGATTTAAGTGATTTGCTCATGGAACTGGAGCTCGCCAAAAGAGACCCTCGTCTGTCCGGGCTGTGCTACCTGGATACAGCCCATGGGCTGAACCCAATTGTCGTGAAGTTACCATACAGCCTGCAAGAGAAGTGGGCGGCATCAGTCTCAAGGTACAAAAGAGTGCATGACGTCACTTTTCCCCCATTTATTCATTTCTGTAGGTTCATCGATGAACAGTCCCAGATGAGGAATGACCCCAGCCTCGACTTTCTGGAGTTCAATACTACAGCCTCAGTGACACCATCATCAAGGTATGAAAGTATTGTGCATAAACACAGAGATTTTAAGAGCAGCGTGAATGTTAGAAAGACTAACCTACCATCATCTGCAGTACCCACTAGTAAACAGTACACTACCTCATCAGGAGACAAGGCCTTCAATATTGAATGTCCCATTCATAAAAAAACACACTCACTGAACAAATGCAGAGGATTTAGATCCAAAAGCATACAGGAGTGCAAGAAAGTCCTCACCGAGCTTGGGGTATGTTTCAGATGCTGCGCTTCATTGGAGCACATGGCTAAGGACTGTAAATCCATTATCAAGTGTGAGGAGTGTCATAGTGAAAGACATGCCTCAGCTATCCACCCAACTCCACTCACAAGGGATTCACCGGCTGCTGTCACCACCAGTCCTGCTCCAAGTCATGGCGGGGAGCCCCAGAACCACGCTAACGCAGCCACTGCCATTTCCTGCTCATGCTTGGACGTATGTGGGGAAGGCCAGAGTGAGAAATGTTGTGCCCGTATATGCCTAATCAAGGTCTACCCAGAGGGGCTACCAGAAAAGGCAGTAAAAATGTATGCCATCATTGACGACCAAAGCAACCGCTCCCTAGCAGGACCTAAATTCTTTGAAGCCTTTGGAATAAAGGGACAGTCAGAACCCTACATCTTAAACACCTAGAGACTAGCGGCATAGAGACTAGCGGCAGGAGGGCACAAGGATTCATCGCTTGTTCCGTCGGTGGGAATACGGAAATACCTCTACCGACACTGATTGAATGCGATCAAATACCCAACCATAGGGATGAAATTCCTACCCCGGAAGCTGCATTTCACCATCCACACCTAAGGCACCTAGCCAACGTTATCCCACCTATGGACAACAACGCCGAGATTCTACTCCTGCTTGGCAGAGACAATCTAAGGGAATACAAGGTGCGTCAACAGTGTAATGGTCCCGACTATGCACCATACGCCCAGAGACTGGACTTGGGATGAGTGGTCATAGGAAATGTATGCTTGGATCAACCAAAAATCCGCTCATTCAAAACGTACGTGCGTGGAGATGGACGCACAACTTGCATTAAGCCTTGCCCTCATCACTATGAGGTGAAAGAGAAGCCTCCAGACCTCATACAACCACCTGATGACATTCCTCCCTCCTTTGCCGACAACTTGGGAAGATTAGTCTTTCACACAAGCAAGGACGATGATAAAGTAGCTTTGTCAGTAGAGGACAGAGAATTTATCAAGATAATCGACAATGAGTTCCTTAAAGACGAAACCAATCACTGGGTTTCTCCATTACCCTTCCGAGCTACCAGGGTGAGACTCCCGAACAATAGGGAACAAGCTCTGTCTAGATTTAACTCTCTTTCAGCGTACCATGAACAGTAAGCCTGAGATGAGAGAACACATCGTTGCCTTTATTGACAAAATATTCCGTAACAACCATGCAGAACCAGCTCCATCCTTAGGGAAGAAGGACGAGTGCTGGTACTTGCCTTCATTTGGAGTGTATCACCCACGGAAACCTAATCAAATTAGGGTTGTTTTCGACTCAAGCGCCAAACATCAAGGTGTATCTCTTAATGATGTCCTTCTCACAGGTCCTAATCTGACGAATAACCTAGTTGGAGTGCTGATGAGGTTCAGAAAAGAGCTCGTTGCCATCACCGCCGACATTGAACAGATGTTCCACTGTTTCGTAGTCAGAGAGGACCACCGGAATTTCCTCAGGTTTCTGTGGTACAAGAATAATGACACCAACGCAGAGATGGTAGAATATCGAATGAGGGTACACGTATTTGGAAACAGCCCTTCACTTGCCGTGGCGACTTACGGCCTTCGGCGCA
This sequence comes from Bufo bufo, assembly GCF_905171765.1. Lineage (NCBI taxonomy): Eukaryota > Metazoa > Chordata > Amphibia > Anura > Bufonidae > Bufo > Bufo bufo. Next base: position 110,215,739 of record NC_053393.1, on the reverse strand, counting down.
CTGCATTAGAGGGGGAATCCGAGTACGGTAAAGACGCCAGAGACTTTGTAGAAAAGGACTTCTACGTAGACGATGGACTCAAATCACTACCGACTGAAGAAGCGGCTATTGATCTGCTCAAAAGGACTCAAAGTATGTTGTACCAAGCTAAACTTAGATTACACGAAATTGCTTCAAACAGCCTGGCCGTTATGAGGGCCTTCGAATCAGGCGATCATGTACCAGGATTCAAGGACATTAACTTGGGACTGGACAGTCCACCTGTGCAGAGGAGCTTGGGCCTCAGATGGGATCTCTCGGCTGACTCCTTCGGTTTTCAGATAAGTTGTGCAGACAAGCCATTCACAAAACGAGGAGTCCTATCAGTAGTAAACAGCCTATTTGATCCGCTGGGATTTGTAGCGCCCATCACCATACAAGGTAAATCTCTACTGAGACAGTTTTCTGAAACAGTCAAGGATTGGGATACCCCACTTCCCTCCGAGAAAGAGCAAAAATAAAGAGCCTGGAAGCGATCCTTGTGTGCCTTGGATGAGATCCACATCCCGAGATGCTATATTAAAACCTCACTTTCCTCTAGCATAAAGAAAAGAACTCCACGTGTTCTCGGACGCCTCCACGGAGGCCATCGCAGCGGTTGCCATCCGTGACAGAACCCAACAACCAAAATCACGTTGGATTCGTCTTTGGTAAGGCTAAGTTAGCCCCCAAGCCCGATCATACTATTCCCAGACTGGAACTTTGTGGGACTGTGTTGGCAGTGGAGATTGCGGATTTCATACAACAAGAACTGGGTGTCGACATAGCCGAAGTCCAGTATTACACCGACAGTAAGGTCGTTTTAGGTTACATCCACAATCAGACCAAGCGATTTTATGTGTACGTTAGTAACCGCATAGAGAGAATCAGGAGGTCCTCCAAACCTGAACAATAGCACTATGTACCATCTGAACTTAATCCAGCAGATCACGCCACTAGGCCTATGTCTATAGGTTCCTTTACTAACTCTACTTGGCTTACAGGTCCAGAGTTTCTGCTTGGAGAGGCGGACGAATGTGTACAGGAAGTTTTCAGCATCCAGGATCCGGATAATGATCCAGAAATCCGCGCTGAAGTTAGTGCATTAGTCACTGGAACAAAGGAAAACGCCAGCTTCGGTTGTCAGCGCTTTGAACGTTTCTCCAGTTGGATGAGACCCATCGAGAACGTCCCTGATGGGTGAACAGGACTGTATCTAGCTTCGCAAATCTTATTCATTCCAAGTTGGAAAACAGGACTAATCTATGTTTTTGCATTCTAACATGTTCTTTTTACAGGTTGTTTATATTTTATGGACACTCGTCATAGTGAAATCCCCAAAGTGAATTTCAGACGGGGAGTGTGCTGTTCTTTTCAAATGTTATTCCTGCACTGTATTATTATCTCCTTTTACCATGTTGTTTCAATGTATTGTTCTCTGCTGCCATCTGCTGGCCGGAATTCGTATGCTGCACGCCTTGTTCTTTGTTAAATAAAGTTTTTCTCTCTGGGCGTGGTTTTAGCAGCCTTTGTCCTTGTCACTTCCTGTAGCCATTTTCAGTGCTGCATTCCTTTGTGACTGGAGACACACACCTCGGCTTGTGAAGGCATCAGTTTTTGACTAGCAGTTAGCCTCAGGAAAGACATCCACGTGACAGCATCTACTGCATTCCTGTATTGCATCACCATATGTCACTTCTCTGGATCAAATAAACCCACGTTTGATTGTATCCTCATGTCTACGTCTGGATCCATCTAACCTGAGCATCTGCCGGTCAGGTCTGCTCCACTGCTTGGATACGAAGGTAGGACGGTCACAAAGTCATTATCAGTTACACCTTCATTCGCCTTCATGTGGGGACAGAACACCTACACTGATTCAGGGCGTGTGAGATCCCCTCTATACATACAGGGGTTTGAATTAGGCATTTGAAATACAGCCATTTGAAATACAGCCTTTTTGTGCAAAGATATATATACTTCAGGCCTACACAGGTTCAGACCGTGTGAGATACCCCCCTACATACAGGGGTTTGAATTAGGCATTTGAAATACAGCCATTTTAAATACAGCCTTTTTGTGCAAAGATATATTTACTTCAGGCCTACACTGATTCAGGGCGTGTGAGATACCCCCCTACATACAGGGGTTTGAATTAGGCATTTGAAATACAGCCATTTGGAATACAGCCTTTTTGTGCAAAGATATATTTACTTCAGGCCTACACTGATTCAGGGCGTGTGAGATCCCCTCTATACATACCGGGGTTTGAATTAGGCATTTGAAATACAGCCATTTGAAATACAGCCTTTTTTTGCAAAGATATATTTACTTCAGGCCTACACAGGTTCAGACCGTGTGAGATACCCCCCTACATACAGGGGTTTGAATTAGGCATTTGAAATACAGCCATTTGAAATACAGCCTTTTTGTGTAAAGATATATTTACTTCAGGCCTACACAGGTTCAGACCGTGTGAGATACCCCCCTACATACAGGGGTTTAAATTAGGCATTTGAAATACAGCCATCTGAAATACAGCCTTTTTGTGCAAAGATATATTTACTTCAGGCCTACACAGGTTCAGACCGTGTGAGATACCCCCCTACATACAGGGGTTTGAATCAGGCATTTGAAATACAGCCATTTGAAATACTGCCTTTTTGTGCAAAGATATATTTACTTCAGGCCTACACAGGTTCAGACCGTGTGAGATACCTCCCTACATACAGGGGTTTGAATTAGGCATTTGAAATACAGCCATTTGAAATACAGCCTTTTTGTGCAAAGATATATTTACTTCAGGCCTACAGAGGTTCAGGCCCTCTGAGATACTACCTCTAGATACAGGGGTTTGAATTAGCCATTTGAAATACAGCCATTTTGGGCAAAGAAATCTTTAATTGAGGCCTAGTCTGGTTCAGGCCGTGTGAGATACACCCATTACATACTGTCGTTCTTTTTTACTATTAATTAAACACCCATGTAGGGTAAGATCCTAAATTCAAAAAATATGAGGAGAGCGTCAAATAAGGGACGTGGCCCAGGTCGTGGTGCTGCTGGTGGAGCTCCTGTTGCAGGGAGAGGACGTGGTCGATCTGTGCCAGCTACAAGCAAAAGTGAAACCCCTTCCTCAGGTGCGAGTAGGCGACAAAACCTGCAGCGGTATTTGGTCGGGCCTAAAGCTGATCTACGAATGGTGAGGCCTGAACAAGTACAGGCCATAGTAGATTGGGTTGCTGACAGTGGATCCAGTTCCTTCACATTGTCTCCCACCCAGTCTCCTGCTGAAAGACCACAGTTGGCACCTGCAGCCGATGTCCATCAGTCTTTCACCTCACCCCTTTGCAAATCAGCTAAGCAGTCTGAGCCCCAAGTCATGCAGCAGTCTCTTCTGCTTTTTGATGACTCTGTTAGCAGGGCTTCCCAGGGCCATCCACCTAGCCCTGCCCCAGAAGTGGAAGAGATTGAGTGCACCAATGCCCAACCACTTATTTTTCAAGATGAGTACATGGGAGGACCATCGCAGCACGTCTCGGATGATGACGAAACACAGGTGCCAACTGCTGGGGCTTTCGAAAGCGTGCAGACCGACAAGGAAGTCAGGGGTGAAGACTGGGTGGAAGATGATGTGGAGGACGATGAGGTCCTCGACCCCACATGGAATCAAGGTCATGCGAGTGACCGATGTAGTTTGGAGGAAGAGGCGCAGGGTGCAAAAGCGGAGCGGCCATCCTCTAGACAGTACGCCTCCTACTGACCACTGCAGAAAGGGACCGAGCACACCAAAGCCAGCTCCAAGGAATTCCCTGGCGTGGCAGTTCTTCAGACAATGTGCTGGCGACAAGACACGAGTGGTTTGCACGCTGTGCAATCAGAGCCTGAAGCGAGGCCAGGGGCGGGATAAGCGGTCGGGCACTTCGGACATGGTCCAAGGGCCCGGCCGGGAAGGGGGCCCGCCGGCTGGCCTTTGGGGTGTGCGGAGGGCGGAAAAAAATGAATGACCTTTTTTTTTTCTTTCTTTACCTCACTTGCGCGGCGCGCCTGCAGCTTCCCGAGTCCCGCCCATCCCCAGCCTGCTGCTTGTGATAGGTAGCCTGGCCACCACTGACACTGCCCTCTGCCTCAGCAACATGGGCTCAGGGCAGGCCACGGGGGCGTGACGAGCGGTGCCACGGCGGCGGGAAGCAGGAGACAGGAGTGCAGCCACAGGTCCTACCTAGAGGTGAGCTGACTGACTGTGTGTCAGCCGCCCTCAGCCAGAGCCCCAGATTGAAGACGCTGAACGCAGGTCACACAGCCAGCAGCAGGAGAGAGCTGGACAGGAGAGTCAACTCAGGACAGCTGTTAGGGTAGGTGGTGACGTGGTGTGATGATGATGAATCATACAGTGTTTCAGATGTCTGAACTATGGACTGGAGTCTGTCGGTGATCTTCTAAGTTGGAAATGATGAGAGAAGTCTTCCATTAAATGCAGGCAGGCAGTGGCCTAGCTAGCAGCCATGAAAATGTACCAAGGGCATGGGCAGGCACAGCAGCATCCATTAAATGCAGGCAGGGGGGCCTAGCTAACAGCCATGATAAAAATGTACCAAGGGCAGGCACAGCAGCATCCAACAAACTGGCCTAGCGCTTGTAACATCCTGAAGTATGTCACTAAACCTCTGTATCCCTGCTACAATACAATAATGTCAAGTGTTAATGTATTGTCAACTAGTGTAATGTGGCTGTGCATTATCAACTTATGTACTTCTATGACTGTTTAATATGTATTTGCTGTAATTTTCCATGTACACCAGCAGCCTGACTAGGTGTGGAGGTACTTATCTTCTCCTTGCTTTGGAATCTGTACTTACAGGACTGCTCGCAGGGAATGGTGGTGGCTTCCTGGAGATCTGATAGTTCTGTAGATGGCTGCTTCCTTGGTCTACCAGCTGAGGTAAGGGACTCAGGCTGGGAAGGTTGATCTTGGGCCTCAGCAGAGGCTTGAATCCTTGGTTGGAGTCCCTGTTTCTGGGAGCTCCTATCAACACAGCCTACCCCAACAGGGGGTGGCTGGTACACTGCATAGAACTTTCTTCCCTCCCCCTGAAGTAGGATGTGGGAACAGTCCACTCCTCCTCAGATAGGGGGAAGCTAGCCTGGAATGGTCTATTCCAGTCTAGGAACTAACTCTGTCCATGGTTTGTTTACATATTGCTGCCACCTGCTGGTGTACATGGAAAATTACAGCAAATACATATTAAACAGTCATAGAAGTACATAAGTTGATAATGCACAGCCATATTACACTAGTTGACAATACATTAACACTTGACATTATTGTAGCAGGGATACAGAGGTTTAGTGACATACTTCAGGATGTTACACGCTCATCTGCAATTTTGCGGAACGGGTACAGACCCATTCATTTCAATGGGGCCGCAAAAGATGCGGACAGCATGTCCTATACTTGTCCGCAAAAGAATAGGCATTCTCTATATACAGCCGGCCATGTGCGCTCTTGCAGAGGTCAGCAGGGAGACCATGACCGGTCTGTGGGCTATACAGCCCCATACAGCAAGTCATGATGCCTTGTGATGTGTTCTTCTTAGGCCACGACCGCCTAAGAACACACAAGGCATCATGACTTGCTGTAGATGGGGCTATATAGCCCACAGACCGGTCATGGTCTCCCTGCTGACCTCTGTGAGTGAAGTGTGAGTGTTCTATTTTAATAGTATGGGCATTTTCAGTCAGGGTGATACCCATGATGTTTATATTTTATTGTTATTTAGGTATTTATATTTTTAATTATAGCCAGCCCCAGGCCCAGAGCCAGTCAGCCCCAGAGCCAGCCAGGCCTCAGGCCCAGTCAGAGCCAGCCAGGCCCAGAGACAGCCAGGCACAGGCCTACAGCCAGCAAGCCCACAGCCTGCCAACCAGCGAGCCCACAGCCAGCAAGCCCAGAGCCTGCCAATCAGCAAGCCACAGCCTGCCAGCCACCAACCATAATTAAGGTAGGAGACAACTTGGCCTAGGTATCAGTGAGCTATGTTGTGTTGTTATAATGTGAATAGGAACCATAGTGTTGGAGAGACCCCCCTCCAGGAGCCATTAGACGCCATTGTAGTCTCTAATGTGACCTGGGGGGGACTCTTTCTAAAACACTCTCTGAGATGTCCTCTGCCAGAAAGGCCGCCCTTGATGGCCCATTAGAAAGAATCCCCTCCGTTGTAGTCTCTAATGGGGGCTGGAGGGGATTCTTTCTAATGGACACTGAGATGGCCTCTGTTAGAAAGACCCCCATCCAAGTCTATTAGACTGACTCCATTGTAATGGGGCCTGGAGGGGATTCTTTCTAACACACTCTCTAAAGGACGCTGAGATAGCCTCTGCCAGAAAGGCCGCCCTCGATGGCCCACGATCGTTGCCTCTGCCTCGTACCCCCCTCCCTGTTAAATAAAGACCCTTTATTTACTTAACTGATCCCTGCGCCAATATCCCTCAGCACTGATTATTATTGCACTTTTGTTCTTTGTGTAGTGCGTGGCTGGAGGCGGGATAGGGGCGTGGCTGGAGGTGGGACATGGGCGTGGCTGAAGGTGGAACATGGGTGGGGCCTGGAAGGGGGCCCTTGATTTATTTTGCCCGGGGGCCCTGAGGGTTCTCAGTCCGCCCCTGAGCGAGGCATAAACGTTCTCAACCTGAGCACAACCTGCATGACCAGGCAATTAAGTGCAAAGCACGAGCTGCAGTGAAGTAGACACCTCAAAAACCAAGAAAGGTCTCTGGCTCCTCCTGCCTCCTCTTCTGCTGCAGTCGCGGCCTCTTCATCCACCTCTGGAGTGACAGTGCCACCTGGCACCCCACAAACAGAGGATCTGCCAGCAACACCAACACCTGGGTCACCAAGCATCTCCACAATGTCACACGGAAGCGTTCAGCTCTCCATATCCCAAACGCTGGAGAGGAAGAGGAAGTACCCCCCTAACCACCCGCGATCCCTAGCCCTGAATGTCAGCATTTCTAAATTACTTGCCTTTGAAATGCTGTCATTCCGTCTGGTGGAGACGAATAGTTTTAAAGGCCTTATGGCGGTGGCTGTCCCACAGTACGTCGTGCCCAGCCGCCACTACTTTTCAAGGTGAGCCATCCCTTCCCTTCACAACCAAGTAGGGGACAAAATCAGGTGTGCACTGCGCAACGCCATCTGTGGCAAGGTGCACCTGACTACGGATACGTGGACCAGTAAGCACGGTCAGGGCCATTATATCTCCATGACAGCACACTGGATAAATGCAGTGGCGGCTGGGCCTGAGGCGGATAGCAGTTTGGCGCATGTCCTTCCACCACCGAGGATTGCAGGGCACTTCAGTTTGCCTCCTGTTGCTTCCTCCTCCTACTCCGCTTTCTCATCCTCTACCAGCTCCTCATCTGGTCAGCGTAACACCTTCACCACCAACTTCAGCACAGCCAGGGGTAAACGACAGCAGGCAGTTTTAAAACTTATCTGTTTGGGGGGACAAACCCCACACCGCGCAGGAGCTGTGGACGGGCCTTGAACAACAGACCGATGAGTGGTTTGTGCCAGTCAGCCTCAAGCCCGGCCTGGTGGTGTGCGATAATGGTTGAAATCTCGTAGCAGCTCTGGGACTAGCCGGTTTGACGCACATCCCTTGCCTGGCGCATGTGCTGAATTTGGTGGTGCAGAGATTCTTTAAAAATTATCCCGACATGTCAGAGCTGCTGCATAAAGTGCGGGCCGTCTGTGCGCGCTTTCGGAGTTCTCACGCTGCTGCTGCTCGCATGTCAGCACTGCAGCGTAACTTCGGCCTTCCCGCTCACCGCCTCATATGCGATGTGCCCACAACTCCACCTTGCACATGCTGGCCAGACTGTGCGAGCAGCAGCAGGCGATAGTGGAGTTTCAGCTGCAGCACGCACGGGTGACTCGCTCGGCGGAACAGCACCACTTCACCTCCAATGACTGGGCCTCCATGCGAGACCTGTGTTCCTTGTTGCGCTGTTTCGAGTACTCCACCAACATGGCCAGTGCCGATAACGCCGTTCTCAGCATTACTATCCCAATTTTATGCCTCCTTGAAAAAACGCTCCTGGCGATGATGGAAGAGGATGTGGCACAGGAGGAGAAGGTGGAGGAAGAGGGATCATTTTGTAGGGTTTCCGGCCAGTCATTCCCAAGTGGCTCCGAGGGTGGGTTCCTGCACCCACAAACCCAAGGTAGACAATTGTCCAGCCAGGGCACAGTTCTGGAGGTTGAGGAGGTGGAGGATGAGGAGATGGAGGAGGAGGAACCATGTTCACAGCAGGGTGGCACCCAGACCAGCTCATGGCCATCACTGCTGCGTGGATGGGGGGATACAGAGGACACAGACGATACACCTCCCACAGAGGACAGCTTTTTGTTGCCTCTTTGCAGCCTTGCACACAGGAGCGATTACATGCTGCAGTGTCTCCGCAACGACTGCAGAGTTGCCCACATTCTAACTTGTGCTGATTAATGGGTGGCCACGCTGCTGGATCCCCGTTACAAGGACAACGTACCGTCCTTAATTCCGTCACTGGAGCGTGATCGAAATATGCGCGAGTACAAGGGCACGCTGGTAGACGCGCTGCTGGTGGCATTCCCACCTGACAGCAGGGGCACAGTGGAAGCACAAGGCGAAGGCAGAGGACGAGGAAGAGGTCGCTAACGCAGCTGGGGCACCGCCAGCACCTCAGAAGACAGGGTTAGCATGGCCGACATGTGGTAAAGCTTTGTCAGCACGCCACAACAACCAGCACCACCAGCTGATATGGAACATCGTAGCAGGAGGCAGCATTTCACCAACATGGTGGAGCATTATGTGTGCACAAGCCTACATGAACTGAATGACGGGTCTGCCCCCTTCAACTTCTGGGTCTCCAAATTGGGCACATGGCCTGAGCTTGCCCTTTACGCCTTGGAGGTGCTGGCCTGCCCTGCAGCCAGTGTATTATCTGAACGTGTGTTTAACACGGCAGGGGTCGTCATCACAGACAAGCGCAGCCGCCTGTCGACAGCCAACGTGGACAAGCTCACGTTCATTAAAATGAACCAGGCTTGGATCCCACAGACATTTATACCACCATCAAACATACATTCTTGTACTCAAGTCAAGTGCAATGATTCTTTGTTTTCTTTTTTTTTATTGGTCCCAATATTTTGGGTGCTACCTACCCCAATAAAAAATAAATAAAAAACATTGTTGGCTACCTCCTTCTCCATTGCTGCCTCCACCTACAACACCACATTCACCGCCTCCTCAACCTCCGACTCCATATCCACCTCCTTCTCTGAGTTGCAGGTTAATAATTTGTAATTTTTAGTTATTTTATTTAATTTTAAGTTATTTCCCTATCCACATTTGTTTGCAGAGCAGTTACCATGCTCTTAAGCACATGTTACTGCCTTTTACATCCCTCTAGCCTTTTCAAGGACTATTTTATAGCCATTTTAATGCAAAAAAGTGCCAATTTTAGTGCCCCAAATTGAAAAAATTCTTATTTTCAATTGTTGGGTGACATTTTACCATTTTTGGCGTATACAAACCCATGCTGAGCCTGGGTGACAGGGGCCTAAATCTCTCAAAATCCTCTGTTCTATTGCTGGGTGACATGAACCCCCTTTTCCCGTGAATAAACCCCTGCTGTGCCTGGGTGACAGGGGCCTAAATCTCTCAAAATCCTCTGTTCTATTGCTGGGTGACATGAACCCCCTTTTGCTGTGAATGAACCCCTGCTGTGCCTGGGTGAAAGGGCCTAAATCTCTCAAAATCCTCTGTTCTATTGCTGGATGACAAGATCAGCTGAAGTAAGCTGATCACTACCGCCTGTTGAATTGTGGTGTGCCAACAATAAAAGACATTTATTACTTTGATTTCCACCACTAAAAGGCTACTGTGTATTTATCTGAAGGCTACCATTTGGGAAATCCCTACACTACCCAGTTTTGTGTGTTTCCCTGTGTGGTCCAGGTAGTGAGTGCTCGGCCATTATAGTTATTTGTGTCTTAAGTGTGTCTTTAAGTTCAAGAAACCAGATTTGCAAACCGTTCCATACTTTGTTCCATACTTTGTGTGATTGCATACATATAGGCCCAAAATGTCAAGAAAACAGAAGGGTTCCAAACAAAAGACCCAGAGCTAGAATGTGGGTAGTTGCAGCAGCAGCGGCTACACAGACGGATGTAGTAGTAGTAGGTCGTAGTTTTCACTGCTGGCTTTGGAAGGGCACAGCATTATTATTGAGGAGAAAGTAGTTGAGATTGTGGATTGGATGGCTCACTCCTCCTCTTTGTCGCAGCAGGGTGGCATGGGGGCGACTTCTGAGTCAGGGGTCACAGCGTTCTTCCTGTTCCTCCTCCTTGCAGCCCCAGAGATTCTAATTGTCTCATTCTTCACTGCCCCTTCCTAGTGGGGCCCCTTCCTTTTTCCTAAGAAGTGGCAAGTGGCGAGTCTCCCTGATAACGACTTATGAGAGAGAAGCCACCATTTGGGCTGCCTTGGGGAGGATGCTCAGGAGGAGGCTGGGGACCCCATGCATAGTTGTGTTAGTGGTAGTAGCAGTGGCACCTGTAGCCACAGTACTGGCTGTGTGGGTAGCAATAGTGACAGTCGGGGCAAATGCAGAGCAGGGGAGTGAGCTGAAAAAGCTCACCATGATATCTCACAGTCTGATAAAAGTGGCAGGGAGGATCAGGATTCCAATAATTGTGTGCTGGACAGGACCTGGGAGCTGAATGGGGGTGCTGAGAGAAGACAACATTAGTGGAGGAGGGCGGTGGTGGCAGCGCCAGCAATAAAGAGCAAAGGCGAAGTACCTCCAAAAGACAACCAGAGCCACATCTGCTTCAGGATCTAGGCATGCCACTGGGACTGTAGGTGGTTTAGGCCCAAAATGTGCCAAACCTAAGCCAAGCTTGGCTGCCTGTAGCTATGTGCGAGCAACTTCCATTTACCGTTTTTTCCCCACAAGGCAGGCACACGTAACCACAGCCGTGTACAAGATCTGCAGGATTCAAATGAGCCATGGGTGTGCCAACACAATCATAGGTACCAGAGCTCTATTGCAGCACATGAGGCGGCATCACCAGATCATTTTGGAAAATACAAATAACCAGCATTTCCAATTAGAACTAGTCTGTCCTCCTTCTCCTGATCCTCTTTGTGGGAGGACCAATCTGAATCGCCAAGCAATATAGTGTCCTTGTCATCATCACCTGCTAAGACTGCTTCTTGTCTTTGGCTCTTTATTGTGACATCTATAACAGAGTGTTTGGGCATAAAAAAAACTTTTCTCCATTAGCCATTAGTTTGTCTATAAGCTGACCCCCCCATCTAGCGACATTGTTTGCACTGCAGTACGATTGTAGTAGTGCCTTGTAATCTCAAATGTCGCAGAACACAGGCCTCTCCTTGCGATTCTAGCTGTGTGGCAAGCTACACTCCATGCCCACGGTGGACACCTGGAGCAGCTGTTACATGGGGGACTGTACATGACATGTCTTTTACGGCCCACTGTTTTTTGTGCCAGCGGAGAGGCAGTTGACACTTAGCCCATCTCCAATAGCAGCATGATATGATACAAGGAGCCATAACACAAAATGAGGCAGCACCTCAGCAACATGGCCAGGACAGGTTCCTTTGAACCCCCACCCTCCTTTACCCACAATTTTATTGGAACCGATCCCAAAGAAGGCACTTATCCATCTCCTCCACAGACACTCTCTTTCTATTTTTTCTTGGCCATCCTCCAGTGTGATCTCTGGGAGGGTTTCATCACTATTATTACTACTACTACTACTACTACTACTACTACTACTACTACTACTACTACTACTATTACTACTACCCATAGACAGCCAACCTACTGCCTTGTATGTTCCATGCCATGCTGCTTCTGCTGTCACTGCTATTCTTTCCACTTCCATACTGCACTGCTGCAGCTCCTAATTAAACGGAAGAATTTTTATAGGCCCGTTCACAACGAGCCACTTTTTCTTATGACAATTAACACTTGTGTGTGTCGTATCGTCAGGCATTTTAGCCCTGTCATGGAATAATCTTTGGGCACTTGGTCCCCCAATAAGCCACTTAAAAAAATATAAAAAATGATCCCATAACTAGTGATGGATGAACATTGGCCGGGACGATTCATGAATGCGATCAAAAACCTTCAGGTCATATTTGCAGCCTGCAAACATTTACTAGAAATACACAAATAGTCCCACAACATGGACAGTGATATACCAGAGGGGGATCATTGGCAAAAACTCCCACAAAAAATATGTATTTTAATCAGGGGCCATTTTTATGCGTCTTAAAGGGAAATTCTCAAAAATGTGCCCTGCTGGAGCCTAGATAAATTTTATTTCCTAACGGTTTGATGTATACAAATGTGCAGCACTCCACGTTTTTGTATCCTGCAGAGTCTACTAAAAAAAGGCATACGTTAATGTACTTTTTTTTTTTCTACCATGGAACTGTATGGTGAACGGACGCCACTTTACGGCATCAGTCTGAGGCATCTGTTAACGCATACATTTTTGGTATGCATTAAATGGATGGCAAAAATAGGATGTGAACCCAGCCCTAGTGTCAGAATAAGCACCAGTACACAGCGGAGCAGCGTGGCGGAGAGGGGAGGCCGCCATGTACTGACAGAGCGCTACCTGGTCCTGGTGGTCAGGGATGAGGACTGTGTTTCCCAAGGATCATTTTCTACTGGGAAATACAGGGCACAGTATAATACACTAGAATCTATAAAATGTAAAGATATTAGATAGGAGCGGATGATACACCCACATATGGGCGTTCCTTTTATTTTGGTGTCGGAATAACATGCAACCTTCTCCCATCCCCCTTCCCTTATAAATTCACAATTTTTTTAAATCCACTATTTTTTTTAAAAAACTCCATGCATAAATAAAATTATAAAAATAAGGTTACAACGTTTTTTTCTTATCACAGTACCAACTTCTATCATAATACCAAAATAAATAAATCACATACCAACTAATGTCATTTTCTTATTCTCATATCTTCATAATAATTCACACATCCAGATTCTTCTCCGCTTAATAAAATAACTCCGCTTAACCAATACATCATAAATATTGTCTAGGATTATATCTAATCAAACCATTGTCCATAAAGAACACTCACCCTCACAATTTGTTCCAGCAATCAAGGACTTATTTAATCCAACCGTCTTTCACTATTCAACCAAACAAGGTTTCAAATCCAGGTCGATGTTCAGACCCTCCGGCTGTAGAGACCGAATTCTAAAAATCCATTCCACCTCCCGGCAGTTAAGGCTAGGTCTACACGACGACATTTGTTGCGCGACATTTTGTTGCACCAATGTTGCGCGACATTTTTTATAATGGCAGTCTATGGTGTCGCACTGCAACATGCAACATGCTGCGACTGCGACGCAACAGTCGCAGAAAATCCATCGAGATGGATTTTTATGCGACTGTTGCGTCGCAGTTGCAGCATGTCGCATGTTGCAGTGCGACACCATAGACTGCCATTATAAAAATTGTCACGCGACATTGGTGCAACAAAATGTTGCGTGACAAATGTTGCGCCCTATTTGTCGCGCAACTTATTGTCGCGCGACAAATGTCATCGTGTAGACCTAGCCTAATTGCCGCCACCGGATCTCCTCCTCGCCAGTTCTGTTTGACCCTTTCTATCCCTACGAACCATGACCCCTTAGGATTTTTTCCATGCATTTTTTTAATGGACTGTGTGTCTCGAGCCCTTTTCTGATGTTATTAAAATTATCTTGAATTCTTGTTTTGAGTTTTCTCATGGTCCTCCCAATATAAATTAGTCCACAAGGACACTTCAGGAGATTACCCCCATACATTCACTGGAGATTTCCCCCTTGATATTATAAATCTGACAATTTTTCGATTCTACTTTTTGGACATTTCTCATCTTTTTATCTTCCAAGGTGCGATTTCTGCAAGCAATACGGAAGCCGTACCATGTGAATTGGTTCTTACTCTCTTTCCCAACCTTCACTGGAATATGGCTGTGTACAAAAGCATCCCTTAAGTTCGATGCTTTCCTAAAAAGGAGTTCAGCGTGGGGGGTGTCCGGGCCCTCTGGGGGAGCGAGCGGTCTTGGGGGGGCCAGTGTGAGTGGTGGGACTGTGTCGTCGTCGGTGCAGACGCAGGCGGGGGGCGCGGTTGAGGAGGAGACGGTTCGGTTGGATGATAGGGCAAGGGGTGAAGTTTATGTGTGCTTTGAGGGCCCTTTGGGGGCTCATTTGAAGCAGGAGGTGAGGGAAAAGATTTGGAGGGGGGAGTATGTAGAGATTTTTTCTTTGCTTCCTCTAGATAAATTTAATTTGGATAGAGTGAGACGGGATGAGGGTAAGAAGGAGGAGGAAGAGAAGCGAAGATACCGCCTGATACCGCGTACGTTTGCAAACTGGCTGCAGGCGTTCGCGATATTAGCAAGCGTAATTGGGGAGAAGGTGCTGTTCGGCGTTGTTCTGCTATTTGGATGCAGTTGGGGAGGCGTACAGGGTGTATGGGGGAATAGCGTGGCTGCGGTACGATGAACAGTTCCGGCAGCGGAAGGCGGTGAGGCCAGAGATTAAGTGGGACCACAAAGATATAGCTTTGTGGTTGAAGGTTACTGCGCTGGTGAGACAGGGCCAGTCCTTTCGGGGGGAGGCAGGAGGTAGTGGGCAGTCTAATGTTGCGTCAGCGTCAGCAAAGGGGCTCTGTTTCGCATTTAATGATGGAACATGTAAATTCGGAGCTAAGTGCAAATTCAAGCACGAGTGCTCAGTGTGTGGAGGGGCTCACGGTGCAGCGCGATGCTTTAGGGGGACCAGACAGAGGGGGGGGGATTTCAATAGCAAAGGGGGAGACGCCGGTACGTCTGGAAAGGATGGGCCCGTTTCTAGACAGGTATCCGGATAGAGAGGCGGAGGTGTTGTTGTGGGATGGGTTTTCAGTTGGTTTTCGGATCCCGTTTGTTCAGTGTGAAGCGGTTTTGCTTAGAAAAAATTTGAGGTCAGCATTGGAGCATCCGGAGGTGGTGGCTGAGAAACTGGGCAAGGAGGTCAGTCTAGGTAGGATGGAGGGCCCCTTTTCGGCTCCACCATTGCCGAATTTGCGGGTGTCACCATTGGGGGTGGTTCCGAAGAAGGAGGTGGGTAAGTTTCGGCTTATCCACCATCTGTCTTTTCCAAAAGGCTCGTCGGTCAATGACGGTATTGACCCCGCCTTGTGTTCGGTGGTCTATACCTCATTTGATGCGGCAGTGCAGTGGGTTAAGAAGTTTGGGAGGGGGGCGCTGTTAGCAAAGACTGACATCGAGGCGGCGTTTCGGTTGTTACCGGTGCACCCAGACTGTTTACACTTGTTGGGATGTTATTGGGGGGGGGGGGGGGTTTGTGGACAGGTGCCTGCCTATGGGCTGTTCCCTGTCCTGCGCGTATTTTGAGGCGTTTAGCTCATTTTTGGAATGGGCGGTGGCGGACTCGGCGGGGTGTGAATCCATCATTCATTACCTAGACGATTTCCTATGTATTGGTCCGTCGGGTTCTAGGGTGTGCGCTTTATTGTTGCATACTTTGGAGTCGTTGTTTGGGGTCTTTGGGGTCCCGTTGGCTACGGACAAGACGGTAGGGCCGGTTACAGAGTTGAGTTTTTTAGGGATAGTGATTGACTCATGTAGGATGGAATGTAGGTTGCCCTTAGATAAGTTAGAGGATTTGAGGGGAGAGGTGGCAAGGGCGTCTCGTTTAAAGAAATTGCAGTTGCGGGAACTGCAGTCGCTGCTCGGGAAACTCAATTTTGCTTGCCGAATCATGCCTATGGGGAGGGTGTTCTGTAGGAGGTTGGCTATGGCAACGGGGGGGGGGGGGGGGTGATTTCGCCACATCATTATGTGCGTTTAGGTAAGGAGTTGCGAGCGGACTTGAGGGTGTGGAGTTCCTTTCTGGAGCGTTATAACGGTCGCTCGTTGTTTATGGGTGATGTGGTGAATTCTTTTGATTTCGAGTTGTTTTCGGATGCAGCGGGTAGCAAGGGCTTTGGGGTTTATTGCCGGGGGCAGTGGTGTGCGGGTCAGTGGCCTGACAGTTGGGTGGAGCGAGGCTGGGTGAAGAACGTGGCTTTGTTAGAGCTGTTTCCTATTGTAGTGGCGGTGGTTTTGTGGGGTGACAAGTTCCGAGATAGGAAGGTACGGTTCCACTGTGATAACCTGGGGGTGGTGCAGGCGATTAATGGGTTGTCGGCTTCGTCGGAGTTGGTGGTGAGGTTGTTGCAACGTTTGGTGTTGGAGTGTCTGTTGATCAATGCCTGGGTGGTGGCGGTTCATGTGCCGGGAGTGGATAACGGGGTTGCTGACGCTCTTTCTCGTTCACAGTGGGACCGTTTCCGGCAGTTGGCTCCAGAGGCGGAAGAGTTTGGGAGGGAATGCCCGAGTTGTCTATGGGAGGTACTGGACGAACGGTAGCAAATCTTATTCAGGCATCGCTGGCACCTAGGACGTGGGAGTTATATCGGAAATCATGGCAGTACTGGGAGGATTGGTGCAGTAAGTTGGGTGTGGGGGAAGGGGAGTTAGAGGTCCCAATGTTGTTGTTTGTGGGGCACTGTAGGGAAGAGGGGTGGTCGGTGTCAAGGATGAATAATTGCATGGCCGGTTTGGCATTCGGTTTTAAGTGTAGGCAGCGGCCGGATGTAACTAAGTCATTTTTGGTAATGCGGGCGATGAAAGGGTGGCGAAGGGCGAGTACGGGGGGGGGGATAACAGGAGACCGGTGTCCTTCGGGTTATTGTTGAAGTTGGGGGAGCAGCTGGGGGGGGTGTGTTTTTCCGCCTCAGAGGTTCGGTTGTTCCGGTTGGCATTTTCCTTGGCGTTCTTTGGGGCGTTAAGGGTGGGGGAGTTGGTGAGTCCGTCAGTGCGTAAGGCTGGGGGGTTACGGATGGCGGATGTGGAGTTGTTCCAAGACAGACTGGAATTCGTTATTCGCCGGTCCAAGACGGATGCGGAAGGTCGGGGTCGGAGAGTGGTATTGTTTGGGGTCCCGGATTGCGCCATGTGCCCAGTGAGGAGTTTACGGGATTACTGGGGGGACAGGAGGAGTGGGATGTTGCCGCTGTTGGTGCATGAGGATAATTCCTTTTTGTTGCGTTTTCAGTTTGCGGCGTTTTTTTCCTGGTTCGTTTGGGCTTGGGGCCGGGGGGGTACTCGAGTCATTCTTTTAGGATTGGGGCGGCAACGGAGGCGGCGAGGTGGGGGTTGGGCGACGAAATCATAAAAAGGATTGGTCGATGGGAGTCTGTGCGGTTTAGATCGTACATTAGATTGCATAGTCTGTGAAGGAGCGGCCGGGGGGGGGTCGGGGTAGGATAAGTGGATGGTGTTATGCAATGTCATTATTGTTTGTTCTTGGGTTTGTTTCTCTTTGCAGATGCAGTGCCGGCCCTAGTTTGGATCCTCGGGCATTCGTATGTCTTTTGGGGGGCCGTCCGGGCAGCGGTTCGGCCGGACGGTCAGCAACTGGGGTTCTCGAGGTCCGTGGCGGTGGTGAGGTGGATAGGGCGAAGAGGTATGGTTTGGGCTGGGGTGTTGCCGGAGGTTCACAGGTTTGCAAGGCAAGACAGGGCACCCGAGGTCTTAGTTCTGCACGTGGGAGGTAACGACCTGGTGGCGCGGCCGTTCCGGGAGTTGTTGCAAGGGATAAAATTTGACTTGCTGCGGTTGTGGGTCTTGTTCCCGCGGATGGTGACGGTATGGTCCGATATTGTCCCTAGGAAGGTGTGGAGGGATGCTCGTTCAGTGGTAGGTGTTAATAGGGCACGGGTTAAGGTGAACCGTGCAATGGGACGGTTCATGGCCAAGAATGGTGCTGTGGCAGTGAGGCATTTGGAGCTTGAGAAGGGTGTAGGGGGGTTTTGGCGGGCGGACGGGGTGCATTTGAATGCGGTTGGCTTGGACATGTGGAGCCTTGCAATCCAGGAGGGGATTGAAGTGGCCTTGCGTTTGTGGAGGAACGCGCAGACTTAAGGCGGTCAAGTCTGTGCGTTGGTGGCGGGGGGAGGTCCTTGAAGTTGGTCATATTCACAGAGGAGGATGCTGGGAGGGCTCAATGGTTGGGGCTGGACTCCCAGTGGTGACGGATTTTAAAGGGGCCATTCAGTGGTGCTTCTGAGCTGGAGGACAACGGCTGGAAGCAAGATGGCTAACCCACTGGGGTATTTGCGGTTGTTTGGGGGCTTCAAGGACTTCCCCTCGGGGGGGTGGAGAATTGTTATTTATTATATGTTATGTTTATATGTTAATAAAAGACGGCTGCTGTGGCCGATTTATTCCAACCCAGGTGTCCGTGTGTCATTTTGGGGGGATGTTGGGATGTGATAGAGGTGAGGGTTGGTTATGGGGTTTGGAGTGAATAGAGGGGAGTATGGTTAAGGGTCGAACGGTGGGTAACCAATACCACCGTCAAGGTTTAATCACAGAATGACACTTCTATCAGCACGCTAGCGTGTGTCTTAGGTTTTTCTGAATAACACTATCAATACCTTTAATGTAAGATTTTCTTTTTGGGATAGATTTCAAGTAGGCCTCAAATACCACAAACTAGTTATTTTCAGAATGGCAAATTTGGGAATGCTTTTTCAACCCAGAACAAAAAGTCTGCTTTTACGGTCACTACAAATAACTTGACCAGCTAAAACTGTGCAGATTTGGTTGAATAGAGATGTGAGACCTGTTTTTTTTTGCGCTGTGTGACAGTTATAGGTTTAATCACAGAATGACACTTCTATCAGCACGCTAGCGTGTGTCTTAGGTTTTTCTGAATGACACTATCAATACCTTTAATGTAAGATTTTCTTTTTTTGGGATAGATTTCAAGTAGGCCTCAAATACCACAAACTAGTTATTTTCAGAATGGCAAATTTGGGAATGCTTTTTCAACCCAGAACAAAAAGTCTGCTTTTACGGTCACTACAAATAACTTGACCAGCTAAAACTGTGCAGATTTGGTTGAATAGAAATGTCAGGTCTATTTTTTAGGCGCTGGGTGACAGGCTCAACTTGCCCCTGATGTAATATATGGCCAAAAAATAACCACACTGTTGATGGTTAAATACACTTGGGTGACACAGGCTCAGCCTGCACCAGATGTAGTATATGGCCAAAAAATAATCAGACTGTTGATGGTTAAATGCACTTGGGTGACACAGGCTCAGCCTGCAGCTGATGTAGGATATAGCACAAAATAACCACACTATCGATGGTTAAATACACTTGGTGATAGCTCGTGCTGGCGCACCACAAGTCACAAAATGGCCGCCGATCATCCCATGAAAAAAAGTGATCAAAAAACGCTCTGGGCAGCCTCAAAAAAGTGAGCAAGTCAATAATTTCACTTCAATGATCCACAGCTGCAGATCGATCACAGAATGAAGTCTTTTGGAGGAGTTAATCTGCCTAATCTCGCCCTAACGTCGCAGCTGCAACCTCTCCCTATACTGATCATAGCAGAGTGACGTGCGGCGCTACGTGACTCCAGCTTAAATAGAGGCTGGGTCACATGGTGCACTGGCCAATCACAGCCATGCCAATAGTAGGCATGGCTGTGATGGCCTCTTGGGCCAAGTAGTATGACGCTTGTTGATTGGCTGCTTTGCAGCCTTTCAAAAAGCGCCAAGAAAGCGCCGAACACCGAACCCCAACCCGGACTTTTACGAAAATGTTCGGGTTCGGGTCCGTGTCACGGACACCCCAAAATTCGGTACGAACCCGAACTATGCAGTTCGGGTTCGCTCATCCCTAGTCATGGGTCAAAGTTCGGCGCAATGCAAAAGAATATGGTGAATGCGGACATCGCCATATGTTCGCATGTTCGCCCGACCCCTGGGCGAACCGCAAGGCCATCACTACCCATAATACAGTTTGTGTTTAAACAACATCTGCCCAGATAAAGGATAACATTTTGGAAGCTTTGAAATATGAAAAAGCATAACACACTTGATGGCACAATGTGTATTTAAACACGCTGCTAACACGGTAAAACGTGCGTTTTCCTTTATCTATGTATGCCAGTGTCACTCCGACATCATTTACTATTACTGTCATTGCATTCCAGAGCTTGGGGAGAAAAGAGGGAAAAGGCAAAAATTCATAAAAAAAGAATGAAAAGAGCTAACATGTTATCCTAAAACTTTTGAGTCTTAGGAGACTATAGGGCGTTATATACCCATTTCCAGGGTAATTGGGGCCAATTTGGTTCGGCCTGATCCAATTTGGGTTAAAACCAAACTTTTTTAAAAATGCGGTGAACCTGAACTAAACCAAATCTCGACAGGTTCGCTCATCTTTATCTGAGGGGATGTGTCCTTTCTCCTCGAGCTAGTGCCAATTGGAGGACAGAACTTAGCATATATGTCATTGTCAACCTCAGGGAACTTGACAGAGAATTTTAAAAAGGGCAAACAGAAGGTGGCGCTATACAGATAGCCATCAGTGAATAACTTGCTATACTCCGTTTTTAATTACATGCAATTACAAAAGTATTCAGATCAAGGACTGGTTTGAAAAATGTAGAATATTTTTCATAGGACAACACATTTAAGTTAGAGCAAATTTTATGCAATAAACTGTGTTACACAAGGAAGACCTTATCTTAGCCAAAACTGACATTTTATTTGCAATTCTACATGACATTTTACAATATATGGATTTGTATTATATAGCAGTTTATGTCAGCTGCCTAACCATAATGAAGTAAAAGTAAGTAACACACCTCGTCATATAAATATCAGAATCACAGATCTTTACAGTGTTACATTATGGACAATACATAACAAACATTTAAAGTCCGACAAACAGAAAGAGATGATATTGAATAAGATAATATTTTAGGTCAATGTAATTATAAAAAAAACAAACAAAAAAAAAACTGTTGTGAACCTGTCACATTAAACCTGGTATCTGAGCTGCAGGCAGTATGTTATAGAGCAGGAGGAGCTGAGCAGATCAATATATAGTTCTGTAGGAAAAGATTCAGTAGAACTTGCAATTTATGCATCATTCTGAGCTTTGAAGTCCAGGAGACAGTCCTATCAGTGATTGTCATCCTCCCCTCTATGACTGTGTATCTAGAGATAGCTGTCAGTCACTGATAGGACCGCCTCCAGAATGAGCAGGTAAACGCGTAAATTGCAAGTTGTACTGGATTTTTTCCTATAAAGCTATATATCAATCTGCTCAGCTCTTCCTGATCTATAACACGCTGCCAAGGTTCTATCTTGCAGGATTTAAAGGGAAAGTAACAGTCCTAATTTATTGTACAGCAGGTACCTGGGAAGTTAGAAAAAGTCTAAGGGGGTCAGATCGGGAGACCTTGGGGGCCATTCAACTGGCCCACGACGACCAATCCACTTTCCAGGAAACTGTTCATCTAGGAATACTCGGACCTGACACCCATAATGTGGTGGTGCACCATCTTGCTGGAAAAACTCAGGGAGCGTGCCAGCTTCAGTGCATAAAGAGGGAAACACATCATCATGTAGCAATTTCGCATATCCAGTTGAATGGCCCCCAAGGTCTCCCGATCTGACCCCCTTAGACTTTTATCTTTGGGGTCATCTGAAGGCAATTGTCTATGCTGTGAAGATACGAGATGTGCAGCACCTGAAACTACGGATACTGGAAGCCTGTGCTAGCATTTCTCCTGCGGTGTTGCTATCAGTGTGTGAAGAGTGGGAGAAAAGGGTTGCATTGACAATCCAACACAATGGGCAGCACATTGAACACATTTTATAAGTGGTCAGAAACTTGTAAATAACTCACGAAAGGATAAAGTTATGTTAAAACCAAGCACACCATTGTTTTTCTTGTGAAATTCCCAATAAGTTTGATGTGTCACATGACCCTCTTCCTATTGAAAAAACAAAAGTTGGATTCAAAATGGCCGACTTCAAAATAGCTGCCATGGTCACCACCCATCTTGAAAGGTTTCCCCCTCACATATACTAATGTGCCACAAACAGGAAGTTAATATCACCAACCATTCCCATTTTATTAAGGTGTATCCATATAAATGGCCCACCCTGTATAATGATTAGCATAAAAACTTGATGCAGATAACAGGTTATTTTCTGACGATAAACAGTTCATCCAGCACTGAAGGGTTAAAAAGTATTTCCAGCTTTGAGGATGCATGCTAAAAACATCCCAGGGCATACCGCTTTGCTATAATCCATCAACGTTTCAACTGTTACACAGTCTTACTCATGACTGTCATTGGAGTCACGAGTAAGACTGTGTAACAGTTGAAACGCGTTGACAGATTATGGCAAATCGGTATGCCCTGGAATGTTTTTAACATGCATCCTCAATAAAGTTGGAAATACTTTTTAACCCTTCAGTGCTGGATGAACTGTTTACTGGATTTCACATGCAACGGGAGCAGAGGCTTTATACTGCTATAGAAGCTGGCGTGAGTTCTTTTTTTCGTTCATTGTGATTTTCTGACAATGCATTGCCTTCAAACAAAACAAATTAAAATATTTGGGACTGCTGTAACATCAAATATTTCTCTATGTAAAGCTTATTGTCAATGGACAGATCCTGACATTTTTATTGAATTCATTACATTTTCCTATGAGTGTTTGTATTTCCTGACAATATACAAGTACCTTTACTCTATCACATCAATAAATCCAGTTATTGACACAGGGGTCACCAGTTATAGCACTGATATTTAATATAAAGACTAAACAAAATATGAGTAAGTTAAAAATGTATCCGCAGTCTGGCTGTAGAATTAATTTTAATCAACTTTCAGAAAATACAAATACTTTATTTTTCGGCATAAACTCCCTAATCACTGTTGTGCAGGTTTGAATCCATTGAGTTAGTTCATTTGTGACTGGATGTCCCACTTGCACCTTGCCCCACTTGTAACCCCCACTTATGACTTGTATAAATGAAAAGTAGCATGCAGAGATTCATTATTGTGGTCTAAGGGTATATCTGGTGCCGATATTTATCGAAGACTTTGTGCACAGTATGGAGAAAGGGTTTTGTTGCGAAAAAGTGTATTATGAATGGATAGAGATGTTCAAGGCAGATCAAGTGTCAGCCATGAAGAAGGACAAGATTGATGACAACCTTGAACGTGCATGTGAACTGATTCTGTTGGATAGATGAATGACAATGGATTGTGTGGCAAATCATTTGCAAATCGGCCACGGCTATGCGGTGAAGACATCGGAGCATTTAGGGTCCTCATCTCAGCTAAAAATATTTTTAATCGGAATACAAAACCTTTTTGACAGTTGACAAAGTGTATTGAAAAGCAGGGGATTATGTTGAAAAAAATTAAGTATTTGTTTTTTCTAAAAATGGATTAAAATAAATTTTACCTCCAAAGTTTGGATAACTTTCTACCCTCAGAATTTGATGGAATTACAGAGGGAGCATGCAAAGCAGTGAAGAAGAGTGGCCCAACTGATTGTCAAGCAGACCTCCGGTTTCAGAGATCAAGAACAAAGGGGGAGATTTATCAAACCTGATGCAAAGGAAAACTGGTTTAGTTGCCCGTAGAAACCAGATCAATCAGAATGATCTTTTCATTCTCTAAAGAATCTCTATGGGCAACTAAGCCAGTTTTCCTTTGCATCAGTTTTGATAAATCTCACCCAAAGTTTCAATGCAGCGGGGAGGTTGTATAGCCAGGCCCCATCAGTTGCAGTACATACTAGATGAACTTTTTTATACAAAATTATTTTGAAAAAAAAAATCCCTATGTCCTTTGTATGAAAACAGGGGCATACATCATGAACGCCTACAGAAGTCCTTCAGAGCTGGGTGCATGAGACTTGAAGGGATATTTCTGTCTTGACATTTATGGAATATTTACAGGAAATGCCAAAAAACATTCATGTGTCAACATTGTGTGTCTCTCTGGATGAGAAATTGTCATGGTAAGTATGTAGTAAGCATGCTTGACTGTTTTCAGAACTCCCAGAGAAGTGAACTATGAGAGCTACACGTAAGTTTCCACCTCTTCATTCACAGTCCCAGAGATGGGACTCGCATCTATCGGACATTTATGACACATGCTATGGATATGCCATAAAAGTCCAAGATGTGAGCACCCCTTTAGGTTTAAAAAAAACAACTTCTTTCATTTTAGATTTGCATATGTGAGTTTAGGGTACTTTCTCACTTGCGTTAAAGTTTTCCGGTATTGAGTTCTGCCCTCGGGGCTCAATACTGGAAAAAACTGATCAGTTTTATCCTAATGCATTCTAAATGGAGAGCAATCCGGTCTCTCTCACGTTTTTTGGCCGGAGAAAATACCGCATCATGCTGCAGTTTTCTCTCCGGCCAAAAATCCTGAACACTTGCTGGAATGCCGGATCCGGCATTATTTTCCATTGAAATGCATTAATGCCGGATCTGGCCTCAAGTGTTGCGCAGACCTTTAAAAATGTGAAAAAAATAAATACTCCATCAGTTTTTCCGGATGACAACCAGAAAGACGGATCCGGTATTGCAATGCATTTGTGAGACGGATCCGCATCCGGATCCGTCTCACAAATGCATCCGTTTGCATCCGGATTGCCGGATCTGGCAGGCAGTTCCGGCAAGTGTGAAAGTTCCTTTAGAGAGGAAAGGGAAACAAGGGCCACTGCACCTGTGGTGGATAGTTACCGTATAGGAAATTGTGATATGCACCTAGAGGGGTTTCTGCAGAATTCTGGTGTACATTGAAAACAGGTCAGGAAAGCAGGTTGGAAACTTGGTCAGAAGTTCCCCATAAGCAGCAAAGATTTTTTTAATTTATTTTAACCCTGGGAGGGATCATTGGCCTCAGACTAGAGATTTTTTACATGGCATCCCCAATGGATAGAAAGCTATGAATCATTGGTCTAGAATAACACCCTTTAGAGATACATGGGGACATGTATCATTTGTGGTTGTTTTTGTGTCAGTTTTAAGTCTGGCTTTGCTTTGTGTGCCTGCACCAAATTTCTGAAATGGTGCACCTTAATAATATATTTGGAGTGAGAGTGAGTGTAATGTGGTTTACACCTTTATGTGTAAAAGTAGACCAGAGGTTTGCCTGATGTAGGTTGCAACTTTTTTTGCAAAAGTCTCACATAGTAAATGAGCCATAATCCAGGTCTAATCTCACTTTTGGCCCTTAAACACAGACCACTTTGAAAAGGGGCGAGGAACACCAAATGTTGCAAAATTGACCAAATGTCTCAGAAAAAAGCGCAGTTGCCATGACTTGTGACTTTTGTAAGAAAAAAAAACTGACCTATCCGATTTGATAAATGTCCCCCACAGTTCTTACTTAAATTTGTCAATGAATCTCATAGTGGTGGACCTGTTTAGGAAAGGCACACGATGTAGACCATGACTAACACAGTTCAATTCAGCAGAAACCTCCATCCCTTGAAATGTTTTCATGATTAAATACAGTATCTAGGCACTTTTACATTTTACAGCTTTCATCACACAATCCCATTTGCTTTCTTTGCGTTCCATCTTCTGTTTCTTCGGTTTATTATTTTTAAAGAAGTCCTGTTGGTCTTCATCATCTGCCTCTGATACAATCTCCATTTTCTCAATGATTAGCTTGATAAGTTCATGTTGCTTCTGCATTATTGTGGACAGATCCTTCAACCTAGGATTAAAAACATATTATTGATATTTGTGGACAATACATTTCAAATATAGAGATATTTATTTGAAAATGAAAATAACACATTCAAGATGTCACTGTCACGGACGTTTCCGGCGACAGTGAGTGGCAGGAGATCAGTGAGACTGGCAACATGTAGTTTGATCTGACAGGTTTTCCTTGTGGATCAATAGGCGTTTGTGTTGTTTCTGGTAATTTCCACACCCCTTGCCTCAGGTGTTGCTAATGTGGTCATTTAACCTTTCTTATTTATTGTTGCTTCTCCCACAATGCTGAGCAGTTTATAGCTTCAGTTTCTGTTGTGGATAGCTGATGTGTGATAGCTTGGCGGAGTTCCTGGTGCTTCCATAGCCCCTTGAAATTAAGTCTTTCCCTTTTTGTATTTTGTTTGGGCTCTGTGTGTTCCATTTCCCTATTGTTTGTATTAGGCCTGAAGGAGACTCCTATTCGTCCATCCTTTTGGAGGAACAGGTAGTCTCGTCCCTGCCATTAGCACCAGGATCCTATAGGGCGAGATAGGACTCTAGGTATTTCTGCGTATGAACTCACCTACCTCTGGGGTTTGTTCATACTGGTAGTCAGTCAGGATTTTGCTTAGGGTTTTACTAGGAGGTGTCCATCTTCCTTCCCTAGTTTTCAGGCCTGATTACCTGTCCCCCCCTTCCCTCTTATGCTCAGTGTGGTGTTTCCCTCCCACACTGAAGCGTGACAGTCACATTCTTTTCATAATTACATTGGTGTTTGAGCAGCGGCATAATGAACCGAGTTGCAGAGGATACAACCATAATCGCCCACTCACTAAATTTGTGACTAATTCTAGAAGGGCAGCGCCAGGGCCTGATGCTGGAGCTCATATAATGCAGGTGAATTGAGCACTCTGATGGGGCCCAGCATGAAGTACAGTGACCGTACATGTGATTAAGACTGGGGGCAGTGGGGGGCATTATTAGGGGCAGTGGGGGACACTACTGGGGGCAGTAAGGTACACTGCTGGGAACAGTAGGTGACATTACTAGGGGCAGTGGGGGGTACTACCTGCTGGGTCAGTGAGAGACATTACCAGGGACAGTGGGGGGACATTACCGGGGGCAGTGGAGGACATTACTGGGGGCAGTAGTAGGGCACTATAGGGATATTAGTGTGGGCGATATAGGTACATTATTAGGGGGGTTTTGTTACCAGAGACCAGGGGTGTAACTATCGTGGTTACAGAGGGTCCAACCGGGGGGGGGGGGGGCCCGATCCAAAGTAAGATCCTAACAGGAGCGTAATTATAGCTAGCCATAGCAGCCAGAGCACTTGCTACTGGGCCTCCCTAACATTTTGCAGTTCAACTGCAGTACATAATGGATGGAGATTCTGCTTATATATTTTCCCCCGGTGACTTTCCAAAGCAGCTGATCAGCAGGGGTATATGCTGTTGGACCCCAATGATCTGATATAGGAGACCTATCCTGAGGATAATCCAGCAATATCTAAGTACATGAAAAAACCTTTAGGTGTTAGCATTATGTGTGCAGGTTGTGCACTAGCCTGAGCAATAGTGCATGAAGTATCGCTAGCAAACCCTAAACACTAGTATGTTTAATAACTTTTTAATTCATGCTTAACTTGAATTATATTTATTACAAGTAGAGAACAAGGAAGGAATGTTAAGATATAGCAAGTACATACCTATTTTTCTGCTTCCAAAGTTCCACTTCCATTGGAGCATCATTGTTGGGAGCTTCAACGCTAAAGTCTTCACAAGCAAGGAAATAGCGAAACATATTCTAGAAAAATGCAACATATATAATTTCAAATAATACTCATAGAAAATACTGTATATCATACAGCACATGACAATTTATTTCTAACAAAACTAGAACCAGCCCTGTACCTCACATGTATCCAGAGCTTCCTCCATTCATTACTACAATTGCTCTGCTAGAATTTCTTCACGATAGCAGCTCAGGGGGCATGTCCTTTCTTCTGTAGCTCTCTCCCTATCACTGACCAGGGGTGTGTCCCTTCTGGTGCGGCTCTCTCACTATCATAGCTCAGAGGGCATTTGCTTTCTGCTGAAGGTCTTTCACTGTAACTGTCACAGTTTTTAACAGTAGATATGGTTGTTGGCAGTTGAAGGATGGAATATATATTTAATTTACAAAAGAAACTAGTTTTTCATGCTGAATTATATTAAAATAACATTTAGGGTGAATTCACATGACCATATGTATTTTGCAGTCTGCAAAACAAGGAAACGCAAAAATTACGGATAACGTCGGAATTGCATCCTTTTTTGGTGGACCCATTGTAACAATGCCTATTCTTGTCTGCAAAATGGACAAGAGTGGGACATGTTCTTTCTTTTTTGTAGGACTGTGAAACGGACAGCACATAGTGTGCTGTCTACACTTTTTGCTGTCCTATTGAAATGAATGGGTCGACATCCAATCCACAGAAAATGCGGATCAGATGTGGACAAAAATACGGTCTTGTAAATGAGGTCCAAAAGGGGTTTTCTGGAAGTAGAATATTGATGGCTTATCCTCGGAATAGGCCATCAATATCTGATCAGGGGTTTGAAGAGGCTGCAGCATTCGGCTGAGCGCGGCAACCTCTTTCTAGACCAGTGACATCACGTTCATTGGTTACATGGCCTATATGCAGTTTAATCCGATTCGAGTGAATGAACACAAGCACTATTCAATGTATGGTGCAGAGATTGGATTGTTGTGAGAAGGCTGCAGTGTCACCATAGCAGTGGGTCTTCTTCAAACCGCCGATCAGCAGGGGTGCCCGGAGTCAGATCCCAACCAATATAATTTTGATGACTTATCCTGAGCATACATCAATAGTGAACTACCAGAAAACGCATTTAATGTTGGAACAATCCTTTTAAATGATTAATCACATTTAGAGATGAGCGAAGTTCTCAAAAATTTGATTTGGCTGCTTTGCCGAATTTCACTAAGAAATTAAAGTGCATTTCTTTGTGAGTCGCGGGCATAATAACAGGGAACGGTGATTGCGCCACCACCCGTCATTGAAACCCTCAGATGCCGTGTTCATTGCTCACCTTATCTATTTTAACGTGAAGAGTCCGCTGCAGCCATCTTGATTGAAAAGCGCAAATTCTTGCGCAGTGTGTGATGTCATCATGACGCAGGCCGGCATGGTGACATCATACGTCACTACGCACGAGATTTCGCCCGGGATCGTCAATAAAGATGGCTGCGGAAGACTCTTTGTGCTCAAATGGATGACATGAGTTCGAATTTATTTATTTTTTATTGCCATTTTAGGGTAAATTTACAAGGAAATTCGGCTTCACGGCAAATAGAATTTTCCCTAAAATTCGGATCTAAGTCCACTTCAACATTGTACAGAAAAAGGTGTGAAAAAAATTAATAAGTTAAACATGATATTAAAACTAAACGATACTCACTGATTTGATAGCAACACCCCAAATTCTTGGTTGATTGGGGTAAACAATAGAAAAGACTTGATCCACCCTCTTCAAGAACCAGAATGGCAGTTTCTTCTCTAAATTTGTATGAAGATTCACCTAAGCATAAAAGATACAAATAAATATAAGTATTAGTATTAAATATAAGTATTACCGCTAGATAGATAACCAGATAGACAGACAGATAAAAAATTAGACAGTATAAACAGCATGTTTTCTTTTCTTTTTAGTTTTATAGTATATAGGAAAATAAATTACAGAAATAGAAAAAAATAAATTTTCTCATTTCACTTTTAGTATTCAGTCTAGTAGCTTGACCAAACAAAGTTAAAGTAAAATAATAATATTCTCTCTCTCTCTCTGACACATGTGTACTTTGCTTACCTGCATGTGATAACAAGAATAAAAATAATAAAGGTACCCATATTTGCTCCAGTGTGCCTCCTGCTCTTGATTAGTATATGGACTTTCTTTAATAGCCACATTTACTACTTTTTAACAGAAAACTGATCATTTCAGTTCCCTGTCATTTCTGTAGGATCAGGCAGGGGCAAGGTTGTTCAAATGTCTTTATAGGGGTTGTGCACCTTTTGGGGGGAGGGGTTTTCAAATCTCCCCTCTTGACCAGACCTGTGAAGGGATGGTCTGCTCCGCTCCCTTGCTGTAAAGCATTCGGCTTGACATGGCTGCTAGTGTTGAGCGTGAATATTCAAAAAGCTAATTTTTATCGCGAATATCGGCACTTTGAGAATTTGCAAATATTTAGAATATAGTGCTATATATTCGTAATGACGAATATTCGTTTATTCTTGAATTATTTTTTTTTAACACAGTACACATCAGGTGATCATTCCTCCCTTCTTCTAGCTTGTGGGCCAATGAGAAGGCTTTGTCACAGCTTAGCAACATCC
Organism: Bufo bufo; assembly: GCF_905171765.1. NCBI lineage: Eukaryota > Metazoa > Chordata > Amphibia > Anura > Bufonidae > Bufo > Bufo bufo. The sequence goes on along the minus strand of NC_053393.1, from coordinate 110,185,628 downwards.
CTAGCAACCAATAGGAAAGTTGCCTACCCCTTACTATATAAGCAGCTATTTCCTAAAGTTTATTGCAGTTATGAAAGAGACAGCAGTGACATTACTGTGCTCTGTGCTTTGTTGTATTACATTAGACAGTTAACATATATATATATAATTCAGATAGTTAGGGGGAGATAGTCAGTGTAGGTTAGATTAATCTATAGTGTAGCTGATAGGTTGTGCTGTCTATACATACATGCTACAGACATTGTGCTGTGATGTCACAAGTTGCACGTATAGCGAAAAAATATGCGCATCATTAATTGCCGGAAATTCGCAAGCGCAACTATATTGGAGCACTCTATCTGCATATAAAGCTATTCTAATGTTCTGCCGTGCCAACCATTTTCTCCAGTCTCAGGAAACTTATACCAGATTGAAAAATGTAGCATAAGTGACCCATGCCGGTATTTTGCGCGCATTACGAGAATAATACATTGCCGATTTTTGCAATCAAAAATATAATCTCGAATTTGCAACTATATGACGAAATATTGCGAATTCGAATATTGCCCCTGCTGCTCATCACTAATGGCTTCAGTAAATTGCTAGCCGTGTCAGTGACCTGCTCCCCATGCATAGTGAAAAATGGTCATATGACGCAAGGCATGCAGGTCACCACTCCAAAACTTGCACAACCCTTTTAATGACAGACATTAAAATAGTGTGTATATAATAGCCAGATCTCTCCCCCATCAAGAATGTCTGATATTGGATGGAATGACACAGATCTCCTATGCACACCATCCAACAACCACTTTGGCTGAACTATGGGTTCAAGTGAAGATAAAAGAGCTTGGAATGACATACCACAAGAGGATATCCAGCATCTGTATGACCTTTACCATGCTAGAGTGGCAGCCTGCATAGCAGCAAGGGAGATGCCACCCAATATTAATGTGACTCTGCCTCTACATATACCTTGCTGCAGAACTTAAATGAATGGGTGCACCACCTTAGTTGTGTCATCATTGACCAAGCACCACTAGCAGTTTATGCTTTGTCAATCTCAGCTCAATCACATTAAGTTTTCCAGGTGTTCAGTTTCCTGTAGTGCATACAGTATATTCAGTGTATAAAAAAACCTGCTAAATCATATAGCCATCATCTTCAATCACTGTCTTCACAGCACTTTTCTATTTTCATTATTTTGCTCCCATCCTTCATATGGTATAGTTTTTTTCATCATATCTCCTCTTAAATGTGTTAGTTACCTGCATTGCAATCCTTTTAAGAGCTGCATTCCGCTGTACTTCTGCAATGTCACCGACAGCCAGACCAATCTATAGGTTCAATAGAAGACAACTTGGTTAGTACAGTCACAATATTGCAGAAGATGAAAATAAATCATGTATAGATAATGTTCATTCTTTCTCAGACAATTCTATCTCATCTTCAAGAAGGCAATATTTTAATACACCAAAAACTAGAGTAACCAAATTTGACTCCTAGGTAAAGATTAAAGGCTATGGGGCATTTTTTTTTTATGATTGCATTTTACTCATTTGGGGCTAAACATATTAAGCCGTTCTGTCACAAACAGTTAACTGTTTTTTTTTTAGCTGTGTGCAACCTGCTTTCACTTTCACTTTGTGCCAGTCATCTAATAATGTCGTGTCCCACATATGTGTGTAAGGGCCACTCCAAAATGTTTAATTATAGTTTTCCTTTGTCACAACTGCTGTCACTTGTCACAAGTTCCTATTACAGGCTGGTGGATGCACTACACACATCCAACACTAGGTGTCACCCTCACACCATATATATAGGTTAGCACACAGGAAGAGACAGGAGATTAGAAATCGGAGTTTAGGAGTGAGGAGTTAGGAGGAGAGGAGCCAGGCTTGGCTCTGTCCTCTGGGCCTTGCCCCAGAGAGTGAAACTACTTCAGCCCATGTAGTTCAAGCCTAGAACTTATTGATCCATAACTGTAATATCCCTACTAGTAACCCTTCCGGGGACTTTTTACGGGATTTTTAGCTCATAATGAGTACAATACACTAATACAAAATTGCCCCCAAAAGGTGTATATAGCCTTTAGGTTACTTTTCACTTCTTGCCTCATACAGATAATTAACCGAAATACGATACATGTCACTCCCCTTTTAACATTCTAGTATTGTTTTGCCCATTTCAACCTTTCATTTGGAAGAAACCTGACTGAAATATAATGTAATTCTCTGAGAATGCATTTTACCTCAAAAAAATTATGTGGCAGTATACGTTGTATTGAACTTGTACATCGGGACCAACCCGAGTTCGGTTCCAAGTTTTAAAATGGTTTTCCAGTTAAAAAATCAAGTATCCTGCGACTTTACGAATAACTAACTGCCTCATCAGAGGCTGTACATTTTAATGCTGTACGGAGAAGGATCTCCGTATAGCATTAATCCGATGTTCTGAGCAAAGCAACTTTGGATGTAGCATCCGAAGCTCGCTTTGCTTATCACTAATCATCACTGATCTTGCCTTTGAGGGCATGTTGTGCTCTTTCTTCTGGACCCTGAACTGTAGACATGATGTTGAGTCTTGGGGCAGGTTTTTTTCCCAGCAGGGCTTCAGGCAGGCTTGGATCTGTGATGTTCAAACTGGGAAGGGAAGGAGAGGCCGAGATCTGATGCTACAGACACTCCCCATGAGTCTTGCACCAGGATGTAAACACAGGGTGCGGGACACAAATGACAATTGCGCTAGTGGAGTCAAAATGCACTCAGAACTTCATCATCTGACTGAAAAAATGCAGTAAGGTTCAAATCACCCATGTTCCCCTGCACCTATCAACAACATATCTGGTTAACTCAGTCCATCAGAACAATGATGAAAAAACCTCAACAATTTTCAGTTCTACAGTATATTAAGTATAACTTACAAGTAAATTCATCAGAAGAATTGGGATTAGCAAAGTGAATATAATCAGATGGAGAAACGTTAAAATGGGTATTTCAATCTGATCATGAAGAAATGGTTCAAGAAAGCTATCATGATAGTTAATATCACCAAGCATCATGGTAAAGGTCTGCATGAGGGAAAGGACAGGGGTCTTGAATGCAATCTAGAAAAGAAGGGAAAAAACAGAGAAGGAATTCACATAATCCAGTTTTGTAGCAAAACAATATTCCAACTCAATAATAACTGTGATATTACTACTACTACTCCTAGTACTACTCCTCCTCCTACTACTACTACTACTACTAATAATACAGTAGTGTTATAAGAAAGCATGAACAATACTTGTCTCCTCTATTAACGGGAAAGTAAAAGAAACCTGATCATTGGACCAACTGTGGGAACTATAGAACAGAAATACAAGATGTTTTCATGAGGTCACGAGAAATAGCTATATTACACCATAGACACCAGTGTGCATATAGTACCGTATGTGAATCCTAAGCACAGTAATATGGTCATGTATGGTAAAAATATTGGGCTGGGCAGAAGCCACATAATCGTTTTGGCCACTAAAAGGTCACAGCGGCTCCTTTTTTAACTGGCTCCTAACCTGCTGTACCGTATGTTGTCAAACCAATGTAATAAGTATATTAATGGATTATAAAAAGTTTACATGGTAACTTACAGTAAAGTATCTGTTTGTCATTAATATAAAGTTAATCTTTAAATGCAGATTTTTTCATTGTTGACCTAGACTCTGGAAAAAGTTCCAATTACAATTAACATGCATTCAGTTCAGGCAAATGACCATGGCCACAGACACCATACCATCACTGTTTGTTTAGGGCGAACAGATACAAAATGAAATGACATTATTTTCCAGGCATAATTAATTAGGTGAGGATTTGTCAGCCACCATACAAATGTCTATGGGAAGTGTCCATCCTTCTGTGACTATACATTATAGTTTACTACAGTCAGGGGCGTAGCTATAGGGGAAGCAGGGGAAGCGGCTGCTTTGGGGACCAAACTCAGCAGGGACCCACCCAGGAGGAGGACTAAAAGATTTTATTGTCAGTGCCCTCTCAACAGTATTATACAATGACAATTTATACAGCAATACTGTAGGAAAAGGATGGAGAGGGCTTCCGGGCCTCGTTACAGAGCGCAGTCTTGACTAGCTACAGGAGTGGGGGTTGCACAGGAGTCAGTGGTTGCGAAGAAGTTTCAGGGGAAAGGGGGGCATTCAAAATTTTTTTGTGGGGCCCAGTCATTTCTAGTTACGCCACTAAGGGGGTACCTTAATAGTGCCACCTGCTTTTTACCCTTAAAAGTAATACATACCTGTGGAGTGAGTAGTACGTAGAAACTTAATGCAAATCCCAAAATCAGGAAAAAGAAGATGACTATAATTCGCACGAGTGTTCTCAGGATCTCCCAAAACATTACTATATATATACCACACGATTCAAATCTAAAAGAATTTTTTAATATATTAAATTGGCTACTTATTTTGAGAGCAATATAATAAAAAAGCATGAATTACATTAAAAACTAGCTGTGTATGTTCCCAATTTACAGGGATATACAGTAAATTTCCTTAGCGGGTGCATCTACAGTATATTCTTCATATTCTTTTAACCACCTCAGCCCCCAGTGCTTAAACACCCTGAAAGACCAGGCCACTTTTTACACTTCTGACCTACACTACTTTCACCGTTTATTGCTCGGTCATGCAACTTACCACCCAAATGAATTTTACCTCCTTTTCTTCTCACTAATAGAGCTTTCATTTGGTGGTATTTCATTGCTGCTGACATTTTTACTTTTTTTGTTATTAATCGAAATTTAACGATTTTTTTGCAAAAAAATGACATTTTTCACTTTCAGTAGTAAAATTTTGCAAAAAAAACGACATCCATATAGAAATTTTGCTCTAAATTTATAGTTCTACATGTCTTTGATAAAAAAAAAATGTTTGGGTAAAAAAAAAATGGTTTGGGTAAAAGTTATAGCGTTTACAAACTATGGTACAAAAATGTGAATTTCCGCTTTTTGAAGCAGCTCTGACTTTCTGAGCACCTGTCATGTTTCCTGAGGTTCTACAATGCCCAGACAGTACAAACACCCCACAAATGACCCCATTTCTGAAAGTACACACCCTAAGGTATTCGCTGATGGGCATAGTGAGTTCATAGAACTTTTTATTTTTTGTCACAAGTTAGCGGAAAATTATGATTTTTTTTCTTTTTTTTTTTTTCTTACAAAGTCTCATATTCCACTAACTTGTGACAAAAAATAAAAAGTTCTATGAACTCACTATGCCCATCAGCGAATACCTTGGGGTCTCTTCTTTCCAAAATGGGGTCACTTGTGGGGTAGTTATACTGCCCTGGCATTCTAGGGGCCCAAATGTGTGGTAAGGAGTTTGAAATCAAATTCTGTAAAAAATGACCTGTGAAATCCGAAAGGTGCTCTTTGGAATATGGGCCCCTTTGCCCACCTAGGCTGCAAAAAAGTGTCACACATCTGGTATCTCCGTACTCAGGAGAAGGTGGGGAATGTGTTTTGGGGTGTCATTTTATATATACCCATGCTGGGTGAGAGAAATATCTTGGCAAAAGACAACTTTTCCCATTTTTTTATACAAAGTTGTCATTTGACCAAGATATTTATCTCACCCAGCATGGGTATATGTAAAAAGACACCCCAAAACACATTCCTCAACTTCTCCTGAGTACGGGGATACCAGATGTGTGACACTTTTTTGCAGCCTAGGTGGGCAAAGGGGCCCATATTCCAAAGAGCACCTTTCGGATTTCACTCCTCATTTTTTCCTGAATTTGATTTCAAACTCCTTACCACACATTTGGGCCCCTAGAATACCAGGGCAGTATAACTACCCCACAAGTGACCCCATTTTGGAAAGAAGACACCCCAAGGTATTCCGTGAGGGGCATGGCGAGTTCCTAGAATTTTTTATTTTTTGTCACAAGTTAGTGGAAAATGATGATTTTTTTTTTTATTTTTTTTTTCATACAAAGTCTCATATTCCACAAACTTGTGACAAAAAATAAAAACTTCCATGAACTCACTATGCCCATCAGCGAATACCTTGGGGTCTCTTCTTTCCAAAATGGGGTCACTTGTGGGGTAGTTATACTGCCCTGGCATTCTAGGGGCCCAAATGTGTGGTAAGTAGGTAAATGACCTGTGAAATCCGAAAGGTGCTCTTTGGAATGTGGGCCCCTTTGCCCACCTAGGCTGCAAAAAAGTGTCACACATCTGGTATCTCTGTATTCAGGAGAAGTTGAGGAATGTGTTTTGGGGTGTCTTTTTACATATACCCATGCTGGGTGAGATAAATATCTTGGTCAAATGCCAACTTTGTATAAAAAAATGGGAAAAGTTGTCTTTTGCCAAGATATTTCTCTCACCCAGCATGGGTATATGTAAAATGACACCACAAAACACATTCCCCAACTTCTACTGAATACGGAGATACCAGATGTGTGACACTTTTTTGCAGCCTAGGTGGGCAAAGGGGCCCATATTCCAAAGAGCACCTTTCGGATTTCACTCGTCATTTTTTACAGAATTTGATTTCAAACTCCTTACCACACATTTAGGCCCCTAGAATGCCAGGGCAGTATAACTACCCCACAAGTGACCCCATTTTGGAAAGAAGAGACCCCAAGGTATTCGCTGATGGGCATAGTGAGTTCATGGAAGTTTTTATTTTTTGTCACAAGTTAGTGGAATATGAGACTTTGTATGAAAAAAAAAAAAAAAAAAAAAAATAAGCATTTTCCACTAACTTGTGACAAAAAATAAAAAATTCTAGGAACTCGCCATGCCCCTCACGGAATACCTTGGGGTGTCTTCTTTCCAAAATGGGGTCACTTGTGGGGTAGTTATACTGCCCTGGCATTTTACAGGGGCCCTAATGTGTGGTAAGTAGGTAAATGACCTGTGAAATCCTAAAGGTGCTCTTTGGAATATGGGCCCCTTTGCCCTCCTAGGCTGCAAAAAAGTGTCACACATGTGGTATCGCCGTATTCAGGAGAAGTTGGGGAATGTGTTTTGGGGTGTCATTTTACATATACCCATGCTGGGTGAGAGAAATATCTTGGCAAAAGACAACTTTTCCCATTTTTTTTTTATACAAAGTTGGCATTTGACCAAGATATTTCTCTCACCCAGCATGGGTATATGTAAAATGACACCCCAAAACACATTCCCCAACTTCTCCTGAGTACGGCGATACCAGATGTGTGACACTTTTTTGCAGCCTAGATGCGCAAAGGTGCCCAAATTCCTTTTAGGAGGGCATTTTTAGACATTTGGATACCAGACTTCTTCTCACGCTTTGGGGCCCCTAGAATGCCAGAGCAGTATAAATACCCCACATGTGACCCCATTTTGGAAAGAAGACACCCCAAGGTATTCAATGAGGGGCATGGCGAGTTCATAGAAATTTTTTTTTTTTGGCACAAGTTAGCGGAAATTGATATTTTTAATTTTTTTCTCACAAAGTCTCCCGTTCCGCTAACTTGGGACAAAAAATTCAATCTTTCATGGACTCAATATGCCCCTCACGGAATACCTGGGGGTGTCTTCTTTCCGAAATGGGGTCACATGTGGGGTATTTATACTGCCCTGGCATTCTAGGGGCCCTAAAGCGTGAGAAGAAGTCTGGAATATAAATGTCTAAAAAATTTTACGCATTTGGATTCCGTGAGGGGCATGGTGAGTTCATGTGAGATTTTATTTTTTGACACAAGTTAGTGGAATATGAGACTTTGTAAGAAAAAAAAAAATAAATTCTGCTAACTTGGGCCAAAAAAATATCTGAATGGAGCCTTACAGAGGGGGGGGGGGGGGATCAATGACAGGGGGGTGATCAATGACAGGGGGGGTGATCAATGACAGGGGGGGTGATCAATGACAGGGGGGTTGATCAATGACAGGGGGGTGATCAGGGAGTCTATATGGGGTGATCACCACAGTCATTGATCACGCCCCTGTAAGGCTTCATTCAGACGTCCGGATGCGTTTTGCGGATCCGATCCATCTATCAGTGCATCCGTAAAAATCATGCGGACATCTGAATGGAGCTTTACAGGGGGGTAATCAATGACAGGGGGGTGATCAGGGAGTCTATATGGGGTGATCACCACAGTCATTGATCATGCCCCTGTAAGGCTTCATTCAGACGTCCGGATGCGTTTTGCGGATCGGATCCATCTATCAGTGCATCCGTAAAAATCATGCGGACATCTGAATGGAGCTTTACAGGGGGGTGATCAGGGAGTCTATATGGGGTGATCACCACAGTCATTGATCATGCCCCTGTAAGGCTTCATTCAGACGTCCGGATGCGTTTTGCGGATCGGATCCATCTATCAGTGCATCCGTAAAAATCATGCGGACATCTGAATGGAGCTTTACAGGGGGGTAATCAATGACAGGGGGGTGATCAGGGAGTCTATATGGGGTGATCACCACAGTCATTGATCATGCCCCTGTAAGGCTTCATTCAGACGTCCGGATGCGTTTTGCGGATCGGATCTATCTATCAGTGCATCCGTAAAAATCATGCGGACATCTGAATGGAGCTTTACAGGGGGGTGATCAGGGAGTCTATATGGGGTGATCACCACAGTCATTGATCATGCCCCTGTAAGGCTTCATTCAGACGTCCGGATGCGTTTTGAGGATCGGATCCATCTATCAGTGCATCCGTAAAAATCATGCGGACATCTGAATGGAGCTTTACAGGGGGGTGATCAGGGAGTCTATATGGGGTGATCACCACAGTCATTGATCATGCCCCTGTAAGGCTTCATTCAGACGTCCGGATGCGTTTTGCGGATCGGATCCATCTATCAGTGCATCCGTAAAAATCATGCGGACATCTGAATGGAGCTTTACAGGGGGGTGATCAGGGAGTCTATATGGGGTGATCACCACAGTCATTGATCATGCCCCTGTAAGGCTTCATTCAGACGTCCGGATGCGTTTTGAGGATCGGATCCATCTATCAGTGCATCCGTAAAAATCATGCGGACGTCTGAATGGAGCTTTACAGGGGGTTGATCAATGACAGGGGTGTAATCAATGACAGGGGGGGTGATCAGGGAGTCTATATGGGGTGATAACCACAGTCATTGATCACGCCCCTGTAAGGCTTCATTCAGACGTCCGGATGCGTTTTGCGGATCTGATCCATCTATCAGTGGATCCGTAAAAATCATGCGGACATCTGAATGGAGCTTTACAGGGGGGTAATCAATGACAGGGGGGTGATCAATGACAGGGGGGTGATCAGGGAGTCTATATGGGGTGATCAGGGGTGATCAGGGGCTAATAAGGGGTTAATAAGTGACGGGGGGGGGGTGTAGTGTAGTGTAGTGGTGCTTGGTGGGACTTTACTGAGCTACCTGTGTCCTCTGGTGGTCGATCCAAACAAATGGGACCACCAGAGGACCAGGTAGCAGGTATATTAGACGCTGTTATCAAAACAGCGTCTAATATACCTGTTAGGGGTTAAAAAAAACACATCTCCAGCCTGCCAGCAAACGATCGCCGCTGGCAGGCTGGAGATCAACTCTCTTACCTTCCGTTCCTGTGAGCGCGCGCGCCTGTGTGCGCGCGTTCACAGGAAATCTCGCCCATCGCGAGATGACGCATATATGCGTGACTCTGCGCAGGGCTGCCACCTCCGGAACGCGATCCTGCGTTAGGCGGTCCGGAGGTGGTTAAATATACTCCATGTAATTATTTCAACCAACGTGGAAATGCGATAAATTTTAATAATTTACATACAATTTAGCATCATTGTAGAACTCTAGACAGATAGATATACAGATATAATTTGACAAATGGGGTTATCTCTACATAGTCTGGCACAGCACTGATTGGCCACATATAACCTTTCATAACTATGAACTCGTATGATTTATTACCTTTGAAGATAAATCAAAAAGTTGACCCATGAAGTAAACACAGCTCCTGCAGCACATTGCCATTTCCAACTAGGCTCGTATAATGGATTTGTACAGAGAGATGATGCAAAAAGGATGCTGGTAATATGGATTGTCCAGTCTATAACATTACTGCTGTCAAGTAGATACTTGAGTTTCTAAAATGTAAAATCATATACAAAAGCATATGATAATAAAAAGTTCAATGCATTAGCTCATTTTCCAGGTCTGATTTACCCCTACATATTTAAAACTATATGAATCTACCCTGAGTCTATGTAGTTTAGAGTGCACAGAATATGTTAAAGGCTATGTAAACCTCCAGGGGCATTTTTTTATGATTGCATTTTATTTATTTTGGGCTAAGAATATTTTTTCATTTAGTGTTAATTGTCCTTTCACTTTGTGGCCGTCATCTAATAAATCTTATCTCTAAATTACTAAAAGGCCATAGACTTATTTATGCCACATTTTTATCAGTAAGATAAGAATTGAGCAACAATGAGTGTTTATAAGATTAAAGATAAGGAGTTGTCAGAGGAGCTGCCTGAGAGAATCTCAAGGATGTACAGAGACAGGGCCTCAAAATTTTGAATAAACTGAAAAAAATATATTTTTAGCTCAAAATGAGTACAATGTAATAATAATAATAATAATAATAATAATAATAATAATAATAATAATATCCGCAAAGGTGTACATAGCCTTTAAGGTCAGAATCACAGTGGGGAATTAGGGGCAATTTTTATGTGATTTTTGCTATAGTTTTTGTGCAGGTTTTTGAGGGCAAGTTAGGATTGTTCCCAAAAGTATATACATTTGTATTCATTTATTTTTAAAAAGATTGTGTATGGCATATCAGAGTATGGGAAGGAAGAAAGCAGTATGCAGGAGGAAGGGGAGAGTTATATATGCTATGAGAAGTGAGAACCTAGGTGAGGCTGCAGGGGAGTATAATCACACACTACTCAAGATCAGTGTCTGGACAGGGATAATAGTAAACAGAAAACCATGGCACACCTCAGATTTGATGCAATTATATCCTTTATTAATCTACAATCAGTAAACAACCTCGATTGGTTCAAAAATGTATCTAGTATTAATGCAATGAGTGGACAGCAGTTCATGTTTTGTTCCCAGCCTGGACCTTGATCACAAGTCATATAGAAGAAGGTCAGGATTGTAGGAATAAAGCATAATACATGTGGTGCCAAACAGCTCTGTGGTGAAAAAGGGGTACTTTTCTCATACCAATCAACGTTATTCACTGAGGATTCATTAACTGTATCCTAATTTCCATTAAATCTGAGGACTTTTGTGGTTTTCTACTTATTTTTGTCACTCTCCACTAAGTACGGTACCTTCACGCTATTTTTAGAGTGCATGCTCTCTACTATTTCTTTCTGTAGAGGGATACAGCATTGCTGAAACAGGAGAGCTAGGGAAGACATCATAATCCCAGACACACAGAAATCACATCTTGTATATATTACTACTTCTTAAGAGCACAGCAGAGGAATAATTAAGTGACAATTTGGGGCTAATCAAACATTTTGCTTCAGTGCCTCTTATTTTCAAGCTACATATCTGGTGGCAGTGTTCTGTAATACATAAAACTATTTATAATCAGGAAAGTCATATCTTCATTATGTCACATACCTGTTGAAAGATCTGAACAATTTCTTTTACAATTCCAAACATACTCATGAGCATTACAATGCCCAAGCAGGTGCGTATGAAATATGTGTCCTGAAAGTAAACAAGATAGAGAAGTAGCGCATCCTTAAACACAACTCATCAATTACTTTGTCCTCATCTCATATCAATACAGTCGTAAACGTATTCCAGAAAAAAAGTCACTTGTATCACACATTTTCCAGCACTTTTTTACTCTGCATCTATAATTTTTTCCGAGCTCAGCTCCTGGAAGAGACTAGCTGAATGATGTTCTCTGACACTCAGGAGCACTGCACTTTCTGCACTGTGTTGTTGTCTTCAATGAAGATGACTGCGACGGCCTCTCCACAATCAAATGGATGAGGTGAGTATGTACTTTTTTTTTAACCCCTGAAAGGCCTCAATGTGACTCTCAGATTGCGCGATCAGCGTTGAATGCGATTCATGAGGAAGTACTTTGTAACAAATCAAATTTCTTGTCTAAGTTCGGCGAATCAACCGAATCGAATTTTTGAAACCTTTTCCCATTACTAATTATAATCCTGCCTGTGATCATAATGACATGACTGCTGAGAAATGATCACTATTCACTATTCTAAAATATATGTTTAACATAAAAAATATGATATAAACAAAAGGTCATGTTCTGGTGGCACATTCCCTTCAACTGTGATTGACATGTTTACTGTATATTGTTTTTCTTTCACTCTTTCTTTTAGAGTGAATCTATTCATTAGACACAAAATCCTATCCAAACAAATTTGAAGAAATTCTGATTCTGAATTTTTTTTTTCAAACATTTAGGTCTTATTTTGAGTCTAACAAATTTGCTCATCTCCAGTGAGAACCATGAATTCAAAGAATGTGAAATGTGAAAGAATGCAAACCTACCTCAAGTCGTAAAGGTTTAACTTCTGCAGTTGAATTGTTACCGTTGGGTGCCCTAGCATTTACTATCAGAAGTGTAAGAGGAATAAGTCCCAGTGAGTAAATAGCCAGGTTTAAAAGATGAGCTTTAAAGCCATATGCTCTCCTGGAATACAAGCAAAGATGTAAGTCAGCAGAATTACAGGTAATATACACATAGCATTTACTGTACAGTCGTGGCCAAAAGTTTTGAGAATTACATAAATATTGGAAATTGGAAAAGTTGCTGCTTAAGTTTTTATAATAGCAATTTGCATATACTCCAGAATGTTATGAAGAGTTATCAGATGAATTGCATAGTCCTTCTTTGCCATGAAAAGTAACTTAATCCCAAAAAACCTTTCCCCTGCATTTCATTGCTGTCATTAAAGGACCTGCTGAGATCATTTCAGTAATCGTCTTGTTAACTCAGGTGAAAATGTTGACGAGCACAAGGCTGGAGATCATTATGTCAGGCTGATTGGGTTAAAATGACAGACTTGACATGTTAAAAGGAGGGTGATGCTTGAAATCATTGTTCTTCCATTGTTAACCATGGTGACATGCAAAGAAACGCCTGCAGCTATCATTGCGTTGCATAAAAATGGCTTCACAGGCAAGGATATTGTGGCTACTAAGATTGCACCTCAATCAACAATTTATAGGATCATCAAGAACTTCAAGGAAAGAGGTTCAATTCTTGTTGAGAAGGCTTGAGGGCGTCCAAGAAAGTCCAGCAAGCGCCAGGATCGTCTCCTAAAGAGGATTCAGCTGCGGGATCAGAGTGACACCAGTGCAGAGCTTGCTCAGGAATGGCAGCAGGCAGGTGTGAGCGCATCTGCACGCACAGTGAGGCGAAGACTTTTGGAAGATGGCCTGGTGTCAAGAAGGGCAGCAAAGAAGCCACTTCTCTCCAAAAAAAACATCAGGAACAGATTGATCTTCAGCAGAAAGTATGGTGAATGGACTGCTGAGGACTGGGGCAAAGTCATATTCTCCGATGAAGCCTCTTTCCGATTTTTTGGGGCATCTGGAATGCAGACCCCCCCATCCTATAACAGTGCCATCCACAGACCCCACCCCATAACAGTGCCATCCCCAGATCCCCCATTAACAGTGCCATCACCATCTGGGGGGTTTCTTTGCTGGGCTGGACTTTTATAGCCCCCCCAAATTTAGCTTTGCATCCCTGTTCTCTAAAGGGGCGGTTTTAGGGGGTGGTCCTATGGGTGGGTAGGGGTGCGGCCAGGGGAGGGGGGGGTGAGTTCCACCACCTTTTCTCTGAGAAAAAAAGCCCTGGTTATCAGTAATAACACCGTACAGAAGTCAATCTAAACACTTGCCTTTTCAATGACATATATCCTAATAATACATGAATAGTATACTCTCGCCTCACCTACATACCATTTCATGAGCAGATATTCTTTACAGACTGGATGTGACAAGAGCTCCACACGGTTGTGTTGTACCATAGCCTACAATAGAGAATGTGGGGAACAAAGTTACAGTTTCCAATGTACGTCTTTACAGTAGTGTGATGACATACTGTGTGTAGAGAGTATGGGAAGAAGAGATATGACACATATTCAAACAGATTTTTACAGCTATCATTAAGTTTAAAGGGGTTTCCAATGAACTTTTTGAGAAGTAACCGGAGATCACCAGAGGGTCACAACTAGAGATGAGCGAATATTTCAAAAATTTGATTCACCGGTTCGCTGAATTTTTATGGAAAAATTTGGTTCGATCCGAATATATTCTCGGCGAATTACGTTAAAAAAACAGCTATTTTCTGGCTGCTAAGAGCCTTTATAGTGGTGTAGAACACTGTGCCTTGTAGTAACACGCATAGTGAGTCTGCTGTGGTAGTGATATAATATTGTGAGTCAGTATGACATGCAGAAGACAGGCATCGTTCTTAGAATCACTGCACACTCACTTATTAGGGCAGTCACAAGGCCAAAACTGACCAAATACAGTAACTCAAGTATGAACTCAACCTTACAGGTCGATGTTAGTGCCAAGAAGAAACGCACTCCTTTTACACCGTCGTCAGCGGATTCACATAGATGTCTACAGAACCTGTTCTATTAGACGCTTAAACAAGTAGAGCCCCCCGACAGAGTGGAGAGGGTGTCAGCAGTAAGTTTGTGTTGACGTCACTGATTCATTTGCCCTTCCTCTGATCCATCAGAACAATAACCCACAAAAAACGGATCCTGTCTGTGGAGCATACTCCTTCACTCGGTCAGCATTTGCTCAATAATCCATTAGTATTGCTAATGCCCAAAAAAAACAGGACTGGATCTAAAACAGAGATGCTACGTGAATATTAATATTTGCATGTCTTCTGTGTTTGGGTTTGTTTTGTACCCACTAGTGTTGGTCGAGCACCAAAGTGCTCGGGTGCTCGAGTAGAACACCTCGGGATGCTGAGATGCTCTACTGAGCACCCGAGCACAATGGAAGTCAATGAGAGAACCCGAGCATTAAACCAGGCACCCCCTGCTCTGAAGAGGAGAGGGTGTCTGGTTCACAGGAAAAGATCAGAAATTGATGGAAACACCACTCAAATGGTACGGAAACAGCATGGGGAGGATGTCTGGATGCATCTTGGACTCTCAGGTCGATGCTCGGAACGATGTTGTCCGAGTAGTTTGCCACTTTTACAGACTGACAATAATACACACAAAACCGAAGATAACATAAATTTTAGAGGAAAAATTGTTATATTTACTTGTATATAAAGTGCAAGTGCTGCCAAAAATTACAAGGTAGAGGCACTCCGATACAACCTGTATATCACATAAAGGAGGGCCTCATTCACATTGTGGAACAATTGTTCAGGTAGTGGGACTCCTACACTCATAAAGCCTATGCACTAAGGGAAAGGGCTGCCAAAAAATACAAGGAACCGGCACTCCAATACACCATTTATTACACATAAAAATTATGATTGATGTCCTGCTGGTGACCCTCTAAAACATTAGGGGTGAGGGCCTGCTGCTGAGCTGACCATCCAAAAAAATTTGTTGGCGAGGGCCTTATGCCGAGCTGACCGTCTAAAACATTTGGTGGGCGAGGGCCTGCTGCCGAGCTGACCATCTAAAACATTATGGGTAAGGGCCTGCTGCCAAGCTGACCATCTAAAAAATGTTTTGGGCAAAGGCTTGGTGCCAAGCTGATCATCTAAAAAATGTTGTGGGCGAAGGCCTGCTGCCGAGCTGACCATCTAAAACATAATGGGCGAGGGCCTGCTGCCAAGCTGATCATCTAAAAAATGTTGTGGGCAAGGGCTTGGTGCCAAGAGGATCATCTAAAAAAAATTGTGGGCGAGGGCCTGCTGCCGAGCTAACCATCTAAAACATTATGGGTGAGGGCCTGCTTCCGAGCTGATCAACTAAAAAAAAATTGTGGGCGAGAGCCTGCTGCCGAACTGACCATCTAAAACATTATGGGCAAGGACCTGCTGCCGAGCTGGCAATCTAAAAAAAATTATGGGCAAGGGCCTGCTTCCGAGCTGACCATCTAAAACATTATGGGTGAGGGCCTGCTGCCAAGCTGACCATCTAAAAAATGTTTTGGGCGAGGGCCTGCTGCTGAGCTGACCATCTAAAAATGTAGGGGTGAGGGTCTGCTGCTGAGCTGACCATCTAAAACATTATGGTTGAGGGCCTGCTGGTGATTCTCAAAAACATTATGGGTGAGGGCCTGCTGGTGACCCTCTAAAACATTATGGATGAGGGCCCGCTACAGAGCTGACCCTCTAAAACATTAGGAGTGAGGGCAGCCTAATAAGCATGTTGATATGATGGAGGTGGAGAAGGACGAGAAAAGGGAGATTGAACCATATACCCTTTTTAGTGGTGGAAGGGGTGCATGGGAATACAGTGTATTCAATACTTCATAAAAGCCACATTTAGAGTGCCTTTATGTTCAGCTGCTTTACTCTGGTGGAGTAGAGAAGTCAGGGGCAATCCAGGCCTTGTTCATTTTGATAAGAGTAAACCGGTCAGCATTTTCAGTTGACAGGCGGATGCGCTTATCAGTTATTATGCCCTCAGCAGCACTAAATACATGCCCTGATAAGACGCTGGCGGGGGGTGGGGGGGAGGGCAGGCCAGCACCTTCAAGGCGTAGAGCGCCAGTTCGTGCCATGTGTCAAGCTTGGACACCCAATAATTGTAAGGCACACAGGGATCACTAAGGACGCTGACACGGTCTGCTACGTACTCCTTCACCATTTTCCAAAATTTTTTCCTCCTTGTGACAGTAGGCCGCACATCAGGTTGAGGGTGCTGGCTGGGTGTCATAAAACTTTCCCAGGCCTTGGAGAGTGTTGCCCTGCCTCTGTTGGAACTGCTGTGTGCAGGGCCGGCGCTTCCATAGAGGCAAGGGGGGCAATTGCCCCCGGGGCCCTGAGTCCTTAGGGGCCCCCCCGTGCCGGCCCGCAACTAACTTTAGGCAGGCAGGACAGTCAGTGTCACACGGAGATGAGCGCTTCCATTGTGGAAGCGCTCATCTCCAGTCATCTGTATCGCTGTCCTCAGGACAGCGATACAGATGGCTGTGCGGCAGGGGAGGGAGAGGTGTGTCCCTTTCCCTTCCTCTGATAGGCTGCCGGCCTAGTGCCTGCAGCCTATCAGAGGCCGACACAGGCCGTACAGCGCAGGACACAGGCCGAAAGAGGCCTGCATCGCATCGCTGCCAAGGAGGTAAGTATAAGTGTTTTTTTTTTCGTTTTTTTTTCTGTACAATACTGGTGGCTACTGTCACATGATGGGGGGGCTCAGGCTACTGGCACATGATCGGGGGGCCCTATGGCTACTGGCACGATAGGGGGCCCTATGGCTACTGGCACATGATAGGGGGGCCCTATGGCTACTGGCACATGATAGGGGGGCCCTATGGCTACTGGCACATGATAGGGGGGGCCCTATGGCTACTGGCACATGATAGGGGGGGCCCTATGGCTACTGGCACATGATATAGGGGGTCCTCTGGCTACTGGCACATGATATAGGGGGGGCTCTGGCTACTGGCACATGATATGGGGGGCATCTATGAGGGCACATTTTACTGGCACATTATTGGGGGACATCTATGGGGGCACTTTTTACTGGCACATTATTGGTGGCACTATAGGGGCATCTACTGAGGCCACAAAGAACGGTTATTTTATATGGGGGCTCTGTATAGGGACATTATATACTGGGACACATTGTGGTGGGTACTATCGGGAAGGGGGGAGAGGAGTACTATGGGGTCATCTACGGGGGACACTTAGGGGTATTTTATGCTTACAAATTATGGGGGACACTGAGGGCATCTACTGGGGCACTATATATCGGGCATTTTATACTGGTACATTATGGGGGGCACTCGGGGGGAGAGGAGCACTATGGGGGCATTTACTGGGGTCACTATATAGGGGTATTTTATACTGGCACATTATGGAGACACTATGGGGACATTAGCTCAACTGGGGGCATTACAAAGGGGTATTTTTTGCACTGTCACATTATAAGGAGAATTATTACTACTGGGGGGGGGGCATTATGGTGGGCTTTATTACTCCCCCATGGTATGACCCCCTAGTAGCAGCACCAGACTCTCCCTGCTCTGCTATCCCTCTGCCTCTTCTCCAAATCCTTATTATGAAAAGTTTCTCATTAGGATAAAACACAACACCAGCTCCGCCGAGCCCCCGGCCAAAGTGTTGAAGTGGTGTCCGAGATCCCCAAGGGCCAAGCCAAGTTATTGTAAGTTTTTAGTTTTTATATGAAATATGTTTATGTTATACACATATAGGCTACACTGTGCCCCAAAATATACAGTTTCTTCTGTAAAAGTCATCAAGTGTCATGGGCGGGCCCCTTATTGTTTTTCGCCCCAGGGCCCCATTTCACCTAGAACCGGCCCTGGCTGTGTGTTCCCCTCGTCTCCCCTCCTCGGTTGGCCAAGGAACTACGTACTCTGCAGCCAGCGTTATCAGCTGGAAATTTTTGGAGCAATATTTCCACAGGGAGCTTCTGGTATTGCACCATTTTGCTTGTCCTCTCCACCACAGGAATGAGAGATGAGAAGTTCTCTTTGTAGTGGGAATCAAGAAGGTTGAGCAACCAGTAATCGGTGTTGGCCAAAATGCGTACAACGTGAGGGTCACGGGAAAGGCAGCCTAACATAAAGTCAGCCATGTGTGCAAGAGTCCCAACAGACAAGACTTTGCTGTCCTCCTCAGGAGGATGACTCTCAATCTCCTCATACTCTTCCTCCTCTTCTACCCATCCAAGCTGAACAGATGGAATAAAACTTCCATGGGTACTACCCTATGTAGCAGAGGCAACCGTCTTCTGCTCCTCCTCATCATCATCCACATGCAAAGCGTCCGTCTTAATTGTGAGCAGCAGGGGCGTAGCTATAGGGGGTGCAGAGGTAGCAGTCGCTACCGGGCCCAGGAGCCTGAGGGGGCCCAAAAACCCTTGTGCCACATAAGACACTGGCATTATAGAAAGTGCATGCTGGTCAATTTACACCTCTGGCTGGAGGGAAGGGGTTAGGTCAAGAATATGGCATGAGGGGGTGCCCTTTCAATGTTTGCCTCTGGCAGCAGGAAGACTATATGCTCCCCTGCCCCTTGCCAACAAGCACTAAAGGAATGGGGGCCCAAGCTGAACTCTTGCACCAGGGCCTGTGTTATTGCCGCTCACCATCTGTGTTGATTCCTCAAAGTTGCATAAAACCTCACAGAGGTCAGACATCCATGCCCACTCATCGCTTGTGAAGAGCGGAAGCTGACTGGAAATGCGACGACCATGTTACAGCTGGTATTCCACTACTGCTCTCTGCTGCTCACAAAGCCTGGCCAATATGTGGAACGTGGAGTTCCAGCGCGAGCTTACGTCGCACAACAGTCAGTGAGCTGGCAATTGCAAGCGCTGCTGCAGCGTTTCCAGACCGGCAGAAGCTGTCGATGACTTGCGGAAATGGGCACACACGCGGCGCGCCTTCACCTGTAGCTCAGGCAAATTGGGGTAGGTTTTTAGAAACCGCTGAATCACAAGGTTGAACACGTGGGCTATGCATGGAACGTGTGTGAGCTTGCCGAGCTTCAAAAGGTGCCACCAAGTTACGGCCATTATCAGACACAACCATGCCTGGTTGTAGGTTGAGTGGCAAGAGCCATAGCTCAGTCTGGTCCCTTATCCCCTGCCACAGCTCTGCGGCGGAGTGCTGTTTGTCACCTATGCAGATCAATTTAAGCACGGCCTGTTGCCGCTTCTCCACTGCAGTGCTACACTGCTTCCAGCTACTGACTAATGTCTGACTGGTGCAGCAAGATGATAATTCAGAGGAGGAAGTGGAGGAGGAGGCGGAGGAGGAGAAGGGGGGGTTGCAGCCGCTAACGTAGGTGGCGGCGGAATCCCTGACGACTCGCTCCCGGCCTCCACAACGTTCACCCAGTGTGCCGTCAGGGAAATGTAGCGTCCCTGGCCAAAAGCACTTGTCCATGTATCAGTAATTAAGTGGACCTTCCCAATAACTGCTTTGTTCAGGGCATGGGTGATGTTACGGGACACATGCTGGTGTAAGGCTGGGACTGCACACCATGAAAAATATTGGTGGCTGGGGACAGAGTACCACGGGACAGCTGCCGCCATCAGGCTGCGGAAAGCCTCAGTATCCAGAAGCCTAAATGGTAACATTTCCAGGGCCAGCAATTTGGAAAGGTGCGCATTTAGTGCTATGGTCTGTGGGTGGCTGGGTATTTGAGCTTTCGTTCAAAGGCCTGGGGTATAGACATCTGTACGCTGCGCTAGGACACATACAGTTGCAAGAAAAAGTATGTGAACCCTTTGGAATGATATGGATTTCTGCAAAAAACTGGTCATAAAATGTGATCTGATCTTCATCTAAGTCACAACAATAGACAATCACAGTCTGCTTAAACTAATAACACACAAAGAATTAAATGTTACCATGTTTTTATTGAACATACCATGCAAACATTCACAGTGCAGGTGGAAAAAGAATGTGAACCCTTTGATTTAATAACTGGTTGAACCTCCTTTGGCAGCAATAACTTCAACCAAATGTTTCCTATAGTTGCACATCAGACGTGCACAACGGTCAGGAGTAATTCTTGACCATTCCTCTTTACAGAGCTGTTTCAGTTCAGCAATATTCTTGGGATGTCTGGTGTGAATCGCTTTCTTGAGGTCATGCCACAGCATCTCAATCGGGTTGAGGTCAGGACTCTGACTGGGCCACTCCAGAAGGCGTATTTTCTTCTGTTTAAGCCATTCGGTTGTTGATTTACTTCTATGCTTTGGGTCGCTGCCCTGTTGCAACACACATCTTCTGTTGAGCTTCAGCTGGTGGACAGATGGCCTTAAGTTCTTCTGCAAAATGTCTTGATAAACTTGGGAATTCATTTTTCCTTTGATGATAGCAATCCGTCCAGGCCCTGACGCAGCAAAGCAGCCCCAAACCATGATGCCCCCACCACCATACTTCAAAGTTGGGATGAGGTTTTGATGTTGGTGTGCTGTGCCTCTTTTTCTCCACACATAGTTTTGTGTGTTTCTTCCAAACAACTAAACTTTGGTTTCATCTGTCCACAGAATATTTTGCCAGTACTGCTGTGGAACATCCAGGTGCTCTTGTGCAAACTGTAAATGTGCAGCAATGTTTTTTTTTGGACAGCAGTGGCTTCCTCTGTGGTATCCTCCCATGAAATCCATTCTTGTTTAGGGTTTTTAGTATCGTAGATTCGCTAACAGGGATGTTAGCATATGCCAGAGACTTTGTAGCTGACACTCTAGGATTATTCTTCACCTCATTGAGCAGTCTGCACTGTGCTCTTGCAGTCATCTTTACAGGACGGCCACTCCTAGGAAGAGTAGCAGCAGTGCTAAACTTTCTCCATTTATAGACAATTTGTCTTACCGTGGACTGATGAACGGCAAGGCTTTTGGAGATACTTTTATAACCCTTTCCAGCTTTATGCAAGTCAACAATTCTTAATTGTAGGTATTCTGAGAGCTCTTTTGTGTGAGGCATCATTCACATCAGGCAATGCTTCTTGTGAAAAGCAAACCCAGAACTGGTGTGTGTTTTTTTTTATAGGGCAGGGCAGCTGTAACCAACACCTCCAATCTCATCTCATTGATTGGACTCCAGTTGGCTGACACCTCACTCCAATTAGCTCTTGGAGATGTCTTAGAGGTTCACATACTTTTTCCACCTGCACTGTGAATGTTTACATGATGTGGATGTGCTAGCTGATGGTGCTTGCGAAGGTGCAGGTGCATGGTGGGAGGCATCCGGACCTGTGTCTTGGACAGGGGATTGGCCAGCACATAACACAGGGGTAGAGGAGGCAGTGGTGTGACCCGCAGACATTGGTCGTGGACCCAGGCGTTCGGCCAACCTATTATGGTGCTTTGATGCCATGTGGTGGATCATGATGGTGGTGGTGAGGTTGCTAGTGTTCACGCCCCTGCTCATATTGGTACGGCACAGGTTGCAAATTCTTTTATCATCCACACTTTCCTCAAAAAAGCGCCAGACTGCGGAACACCTACCCCTTGGCAAGGGAGATTGCCGCAAGGGTGTGCTCCGGGGAACAGTTGCAGGCCTGTTTGGTGTGGCCCGCCTTCTGCCTTTTGCCACCCCACTGCCTCTTCCAGCCTGTTGCAGTGCTGCGGATCCCTGCCCCCCTGTACTGCTGTTCTTGCTCGGCTTGCCACCTTTCCAGGTTGGGTCAGTGACTTCATCGTCTACCACCTCCTCTTCCACTTCCTCACTCTGGTTATCCTCCTGACCTGTTGAGACCTATCAACAACCTCCGTTATAGACAACTGTGTCTCATCCTCATCATGAACCTCTTGTGACACTCATTGCGGTTGACTTATTGGCAACTGTGTCTCATCCTCATCATTCACCTGGTGAAACACTAATTGCCATTCCCCACTGTCATCTTTTTGTGACTGTGGATGCTCAAGAGTTTGGGAATCAGGGCACAAGATCTCCTCATGTCCCTCTCCAAGCGGGCTTGGCGAGAGGGCCAAATCAAGGAATGGCGATGAAAAGAGCTCCTTGGAATATCTGTCACGGCTGAGGATGGGGAAAACCCTCAGCCATGCGATGCCAGAAGATGGAAGATCGCTACTTGGCCAGTTCCACAGAATTTGGGAGCAGGTCACCTCCTAGAGCAGGGGTGTCAAACTCAAATTCATCGGGGGCCGCATCAGCAGTTTGGTCACCCTCAAAGGGCCGGAAAACTTACAGTTACTTGGCTTGGCCCTTGGGGATCTCGGACGCCACTTCCACACTTTGGCCGGGGGCTCGGTGGAGCTGATGAGGTGTTTTATCCTAATGAGAAAGATTTCATAATAAGTATTTGGAGATAATAGCAGCCCCCAGTAATAACAGCCCCCAGTAATAACAGCCCCCAGTAATAACAGCCCCTCTGTGCCAGTAATAACAGCCCCCGCCAGTAATAACAGCCCCCTTTGCCAGTAATAACAGCTCCCCCTTTGCCAGTAATAACAGCCCCCCCTTTGCCGGTAATAACAGCCCCCCCTTTGCCAGTAATAGCAGCCCCCAGTAATAACAGCCCCCAGTAATAACAGCCCCTCTGTGCCAGTAATAACAGCCCCCAGTAATAACAGCCCCTCTGTGCCAGTAATAACAGCCCCTCTGTGCCAGTAATAACAGCCCCCGCCAGTAATAACAGCCCCCTTTGCCAGTAATAACAGCCCCCCCTTTGCCAGTAATAACAGCCCCCCCTTTGCCAGTAATAGCAGCCCCCAGTAATAACATCCCCCAGTAATAACAGCCCCCAGTAATAACAGCCCCTCTGTGCCAGTAATAACAGCCCCCAGTAATAAGAGCCCCTCTGTGTCAGTAATAACAGCCCCTCTGTGCCAGTAATAACAGCCCCCAGTAATAACAGCCCCTCTGTGCCAGTAATAACAGCTCCCAGTAATAAGAGCCCCTCTGTGTCAGTAATAACAGCCCCCAGTAATAAGAGCCCCTCTGTGTCAGTAATAACAGCCCCTCTGTGCCAGTAATAACAGCCCCCAGTAATAACAGCCCCTCTGTGCCAGTAATAACAGCCCCCAGTAATAAGAGCCCCTCTGTGTCAGTAATAACAGCCCCTCTGTGCCAGTAATAACAGCCCCCACCAGTAATAACAGCCCCCTTTGCCAGTAATAACAGCCCCCCCCTTTGCCAGTAACAAACAGCCCCCCCTTTGCCAGTAATAACAAACAGCCCCCCCTTTGCCAGTAATAACAGCCCCCACCAGTAATAACAGCTCCCCCTTTGCCAGTAATAACAGCCCCTCCTTTGCCAGTAATAACAGCCCCCAGTAATAACAGCCCCCGCCAGTAATAACAGCCCCCCTTTGCCAGTAATAACAGCCCCCCCTTTGCCAGTAATAACAGCCCCCGCCAGTAATAACAGCCCCCCCTTTGCCAGTAATAACAAACAGCCCCCCTTTGCCAGTAATAACAGCCCCCCCTTTGCCAGTAATAACAGCCCCCGCCAGTAATAACAGCCCCCCTTTGCCAGTAATAACAAACAGCCCCCCCTTTGCCAGTAATAACACCCCCCGCCAGTAAAAGTATTGTACATAATAAAAATAATAAAAAAAAACACATACTTACCTCCATGTCAGTGATGCGATGCAGGCCTCTTCTGGCCTGTGTCCCACACTGTATGGCTCAGGCAGCGCGATGACGTCATCGCACCGCCTGCGCCGGCCTCTGATAGGCTGCAGGCACTAGGCCGGCAGCCTATCAGAGGAAGGGAAAGGGACACGCCTCTCCCTCCCCTACCGCAGCACAGGCAGGCATCTGTATCGCTGTCCTGAGGACGGCGATACAGATGACTGGAGATGAGCGCTTCCACAATGGAAGCGCTCATCTCCCTGTGCCCAGCCGCCAGCTCGCTCGCCTGCCGCATATCGGCGGCGGCTGCGCGGGTCACATGACGAGGCCTGGCGGGCCGGATTCGGCCCGCGGGCCTTGTGTTTGACACCCGTGTCCTAGAGCTTCCCTAATCTGACCCTGACTCCTAGCTGCATGAGCCGCCCTTGAAGGTAGGAGGGCTCATGCTCAGGAACCTCGGATCCCTACTGACCCTGCGCCGATCCCTGAGCTAGGAGCTGGGTAGACAGCCCGTTCCTCCTGGACGCGGAGAAACAGGAGTCTAAAGTGGCCAAGCTACAAGGGGAACAGAAACAACTTATGGCAATGGCAGGTTAATGAAACAAACACAACACTAACCTGCCACAGACAACAAAGCCTGGAACCCATGTGCAAGTGCTGCTGTCCAGAACACAAACGAACACAGCACACACCACACATCACACAGGAACCCAGGACCATAAGCTGCAATAACAATGAGACCACACACACACCTTCATAACACCATGTAACGTAATTTATGACCACAAGGGTGGCCCTCACTGACAGATGGTATTAGCCAGGAGGATGACTTCAGCTAACCATGGCTGAAGTACCCCTCAGAGTCTGGCATCCAGCAGGAGCTGAATAGCCCCAAGTGGCCACACCCACACCCAGTGTTCACAAACTAAGAAGTGAGTTAACCCTTCCTACACCAGGCAAGGGAAAAAGCCAATTAAAGGGGAAGTGTCCAAATAAACATCACACTGCAGCTGTTACCGTAGGCAACGACATGCGTGGCAACCATGTCCTGGGAGTCAGCCAGAAGGCCGAGACACTGCCACCACATGTACACAATACCAAACGTTGCCACGGGCAGCCACAGTGAAGGGAAGTGTCACAGTGCACGCCTACATAAATCTCGTGCACACCAGACATACAAAGTGCATACATACACAGACACCCAACCAAGTGTAACCGCATGCACTTGACAGCAAGCTGCCTAGCAACAGCTCAGGCTGCTATACTGCCAAGTACCAAATCATGTTGCCAGCGGCAACCACACGTGAGGCAACATACCAGCAGCCCTCACCATGTGGTTGACAATAAAACCAAACCGCAGGCAACTGCATGCGGATCCTGAGTCACGACCATGACCACAGTCGTGACAATATCCGAGTGTGGGACCACTTGTTTGCCAAGACTCTCCATGGTGGGAGGAAAGAGTATCATGGTGAGGATTCTGTTGACCAGACTCTTAGCTACTGAGACTGGACTTTGTGGAAGACAGGGTGGTGCTTAACTGACTGGAAGCATTATCTGCTGCAATCCAACCGACCACCTGGTCGCACTGGTCTGACTTTGAAAGTGGTGTCCTGCGCCGCCCCCTGCAAACTGAGACATGAAGCTAGGTATCGTGAATGAGTGTGTTTCTTATGCTCTGGCAGCAGGCACAGTTTCACCGCACCCAGGGCCACGGCCTCTGTGTGCACCATCAGCAGCACGGCCACTTCCCCATCCCTTACTGCTCGCCTTGCGCATATTAAATGGTATATATGCTTGCAAGTATGTCACACGTACAGTAGCGCAGGCTTTATAAGTGTATGCACAAATAAAGTACACAGAATGTTACAGAAATTTTTAGGATGCACAAACGTTATACAGGAGGTATAGCGCAAGTAATGTCCCCGTTCGTCACCGCCTAAAAAAAAATTACATTGAATGAATGTCACTGATATTTAGGATGCGCAAATGTTATACAGGACATATAGCGCAAGTAATGTCTCTGTCACAAGCGGCAAATAAAAAATTACACTGAATTAATGTCACTGATATTTAGGATGGGCAAACGTTATACATGAGATGCAGCGCAGGTAATGTCGCTGCCACCAGCAGCAAAAAAATTAGACTGAATGTCACTGATATTTCGGATACGCAAACGTTATACAGGAGATGTAGCTGAAACCGTCCACAGTGGACACCGTCTACAGAAAAAGTACACTGGATGTCACAGATATTTTTAGGCTGCGCACACGTTACACAGGAGATGTAGTGCATATAATGTCGCTGTCACCAGCGGTGAAAAAAATTACTCTGAATGTCGCTGATATTTCGGATGCGCTAACGTTATACTGGAGATGTAGTGCAGGTAATGTCGCTGCCACCAGCTGCAAAAAAAATTGTCTGAATGTCACTGATATTTCGGATACGCAAACGTTATACAGGAGATGTAATGTAATGATGCTCAGGTAATGTAACTGTCCACAGCGGACACCAACTACGGAAAAAGTACACTGGATGTCACAGATATTTTTAGGCTGCGCACACGTTAGACAGGAGATGTAGCGCAGATAATGTCGCTGTCTGCAGCGGCCTAACAATTGCAAGCTATTTAGCGCAGGTTGCGCAAAAAATATATATTGCTGCCAGATACAACTATAGTCCTTAAAAGGACTTTTGGGTCTCTAACAAGTTTTAGGAATTTAGTGCAGGCTGCACTAAAAATATATATTGCTGCCACACACAATAGTCTTTAAAAGGACTTTTGGGTCTCTAACAAGTTTTAGCAATTTAGCGCAGGTTGTGCTAAAAATATATCAACAGCATCAGTAGGAGGCCACAGAGTGGCACAATGACAGAGTGTGGAGGTGGCGGCAGAAGCAGCATCAGAAGGAGGCCACAGGTTGGCACAATGACCAAGTGCAGAGGTCGCGGCAGCATCAGGAGACCACAGAGTGGCAAGGTGACACAGTGTAGAGGTGTCAGCAGCTTTAGGAGGCCACAGAGTGGCAAGGTGACATAATGTGGAGGTGGCGGCAGCATCAGAAGGGCACAGAGTGGCAAGGTGACATAGTGTGGAGGTGGCAGCAGCATCAGGAGGCCATAGTATGAGGAGGCCACAGAGTGGCACGACGACGAGAGATTGCGGAGGTGGCAGCAGCATGAGGGGGCCACAGAGTGGCACGAGGACAAGAGATTGTAGAGGTGGCAGCAGCATGAGAAGGCCAGAGAGTGTCCGCTTCGTCTATTCATTTATAGGGAATATGGGACAGAACAGAAGGTTAAAATTTCTCAACTTTATAAAGTGTTGCTTAAAACACGATTTAATAATACGCGTTCTCCGTCGCAAAAGGCTTTGCAAATTTATTGTCTGTGAATTTCCCTCAAAGATTGGGATAATATATTGGCGAATTTAAGCTTATTTTCTTATAATTTAAATCAAGTTTTGATTCAATTTAATAATTAATATTTAATAAATTTAATAATAAAAATTAAGTGTTGCCTAAGACAGAAGAGAATCCGCCAGTCTTCAGTTTATTCGACGACAGGGTTACGAAGGAGAAAGCATTCCAAAAAACAATTTCTCTCCACCTGGAGACGAATCCTGTCAAGATTGATGCAAGTGCGGTATCGGCTGCTCATCGACCCATATACTTATGGGGAACCTACCTGGCATGAACAGACAATGAGAAGACAAAGCATCAAGATAGCTTTGAGCCCGGATAAGTCTAGAAGTTCATCAAGATACGTCACTAAAGATTTTACCGCATATAACTGCAGCGCTGACCGCTGAATAAATTTTGTTTATCAACCGAAATACTTCAATAAAGATTTTACTGCATATAACCGCAGCGCTGACCGCTGAATAAAATTAGTTTTTCGACTGAAATTTGTCACTAAAGGTTTTGCCACATATACACTGCGTGCAGAATTATTAGGCAAATTAGTATTTTGACCACATCATCCTCTTTATGCATGTTGTCTTACTCCAAGCTGTATAGGCTCGAAAGCCTACTACCAATTAAGCATATTAGGTGATGTGCATCTCTGTAATGATAAGGGGTGTGGTCTAATGACATCAACACCCTATATTAGGTGTGCATAATTATTAGGCAACTTCCTTTCCTTTGGCAAAATGGGTCAAAAGAAGGACTTGACAGGCTCAGAAAAGTCAAAAATAGTGAGATATCTTGCAGAGGGATGCAGCACTCTTAAAATTGCAAAGCTTCTGAAGCGTGATCATCGAACAATCAAGCGTTTCATTCAAAATAGTCAACAGGGTCGCAAGAAGCGTGTGGAAAAACCAAGGCGCAAAATGAACTGAGAAAAGTCAAGCGTGCAGCTGCCAAGATGCCACTTGCCACCAGTTTGGCCATATTTCAGAGCTGCAACATCACTGGAGTGCCCAAAAGCACAAGGTGTGCAATACTCAGAGACATGGCCAAGGTAAGAAAGGCTGAAAGACGACCACCACTGAACAAGACACACAAGCTGAAACGTCAAGACTGATTTTTCTAAGGTTTTATGGACTGATGAAATGAGAGTGAGTCTTGATGGGCCAGATGGATGGGCCCGTGGCTGGATTGGTAAAGGGCAGAGAGCTCCAGTCCGACTCAGACGCCAGCAAGGTGGAGGTGGAGTACTGGTTTGGGCTGGTATCATCAAAGATGAGCTTGTGGGGCCTTTTCAGGTTGAGGATGGAGTCAAGCTAAACTCCCAATCCTACTGCCAGTTTCTGGAAGACACCTTCTTCAAGCAGTGGTACAGGAAGAAGTCTGCATCCTTCAAGAAAAACATGATTTTCATGCAGGACAATGCTCCATCACACGCGTCCAAGTACTCCACAGCGTGGCTGGCAAGAAAGGGTATAAAAGAAGAAAATCTAATGACATGGCCTCCTTGTTCACCTGATCTGAACCCCATTGAGAACCTGTGGTCCATCATCAAATGTGAGATTTACAAGGAGGGAAAACAGTACACCTCTCTGAACAGTGTCTGGGAGGCTGTGGTTGCTGCTGCACGCAATGTTGATGGTGAACAGATCAAAACACTGACAGAATCCATGGATGGCAGGCTTTTGAGTGTCCTTGCAAAGAAAGGTGGCTATATTGGTAACTGATTTGTTTTTGTTTTGTTTTTGAATGTCAGAAATGTATATTTGTGAATGTTGAGATGTTATATTGGTTTCACTGGTAAAAATAAATAATTGAAATGGGTATATATTTGTTTTTTGTTAAGTTGCCTAATAATTATGCACAGTAATAGTCACCTGCACACACAGATATCCCCTTAAAATAGCTAAAACTAAAAACAAACTAAAAACTACTTCCAAAAATATTCAGCTTTGATATTAATGAGTTTTTTTTGGTTCATTGAGAACATGGTTGTTGTTCAATAATAAAATTAATCCTCAAAAATACAACTTGCCTAATAATTCTGCACTCCCTGTAGCTGCAACAGTGAATGCTAAATATATTTTTGTCTACCGAAAAATGTCACTAAAGGTTTTACCATATGTAACTGCAAAAGTGAACGCTGAATATATTTTGTTTTTGTACTGAAATAATAACTGCAGAAGTGAAATGCGTATATTTTTTTCTTTTTGTACTGATATAAGCCAGTAAATGCTTTTAGCAGAAATAAATGCACCAGTGAAGTGCACATATATTTTTCTTTCTGTACTAAAAGCTTTTGCCACAAATAACTGCACCAGTGAAGTGCGTATATATTTTTCTTTCTGTACTGAAATAGGCCACTAAACCCTTTCAACACATATAACTGCAGAAGTGAACTGAGAATATATATTTTTTTGTACTGAAATAGGCCACTAAACGCTTTCAAGACATGTAACCGCCGCCGACGTGAACTGAGAATATATTTTTCTTTTTGTACTGAAATAGATTACTAGACGATTTCAAGACATATAACCGCCGCTGACGTGAACTGAGATATATTTTTCTTTTAGTAATGAAATATTCCACTAAACGCTTTCAACACAAATAACCGCCAAAGTGAACTGAGGATATATTCTTATTTTCTTACTGAAATACAAAATAACACATATAACCGCCGTAGGTAGGTAGGTAGGCTGCTGAGAAGCAGGTGGTCTACCCCAGGCACGTTTGGCTCCCGACCTCCCACTGCTGCCACCCTGCTGACTCACTGCTGCCACCCTGCTGACTCCCAGCCATGCTTTCAACACATAACCACTGACGTGAACTGAGAATATATTTTTATGCTGAAATACAAAATAACACACATAACCGCCGCACTGACTGACTGCTACCGCCGCTACTTCCATGAACCCCTGCACCACTACTCCCTGGGTAGGTAGGCTGCTTCGAAGCAGGTGGTCTACCCCGGGCACGTTTGGCTCCCGACCTCCCACTGCTGCCACCCTGCTGACTCCCAGCCATGCTTTCAACACATGTAACCGCCGACGTGAACTGAGAATATATTTTTCTTTTTGTACTGAAATAGGCCAGTAAACGCTTTGAGCAGAAATAAATGCACCAGTGAAGTGCGTATATATTTTTCTTTCTATACTGAAATAGGCCACTAAATGCTTTTGCCACAAATAAGTGTACCAGTGAAGTGCGTATATTTTTTTCTTTTTGTACTTTAATTGGCCACTAAACACTTTTGCCACAAATAAGTGCACCAGTGAAGTGCGTATATTTTTTTCTTTCTGTACGCTTTCAACACATATAACTGCAGAAGTGAACTGCGTATATATTTTTCTTGTTTGAAAAGATGCAAGCCACTAAAGACTTTTCAACATAGCACTTGCACCCCAAGAACAAGTTGCTGGAATGACAGAGCTGTATAATAGCTATTTGGATCCCCAAATAATCTTTCCCTGCACTTGTAAATCGCGTTTCTAGCACTGTCCCTAGCGCCTTCTGACGTCTCTCCCTGCACTAAGATGCTGTGAAATGATTCCTCCCTATCCTTTCCCTGCACTTGTAAATCGCTTTTCTGGCACTGTCACTAGCGCCTTCTGACGTCTCTCCCTGCACTAAGATTCTGTGAAATGATTCCTCCCTTTTTATTCCCTGCACTTATAAATCGTTTTTTCATTTTTTTTTTCACAATGGGGTTTTTCCAATTGCTGTCCCTAGCGCCTTCTCACCTCTGTCCCTGCACTCTGAACGCTGGAAAATGTCTGACTCTAAGATGGCCGCCGTATTTATAGGGCTGTGACATCACAGGGCTTGCTGGCTGCTGATTGTCTGCATGCATGGCATTATGGGTCAGCCCGCCTTTCCAGAGTTCCTTACCCCATGTCCTCGCACGTATAGCCGCCATTTTAGGAAAAATTGTGATTCGTTACCACAAAGAGCGAGAAATTCGCATTCATTGCAAATAGAATTTTTCCAGAAATTCGGATCAAATTCCAATTCGTCTGATTCGATTCGCTCATCACAACCTTCTCTCAGCTCACCAAGCACAGCGCTGTACATCATATAGCGGCTGTCCCCTTGGTATCACAACTCAGTCCCTTCACTTCAATGGTGCTGAACTACGCTTAGATCATGTGACCGATGAAAAAGGTTGCAGTGCTACTGCAAGCACGGGTACGTTCTCTAACAGCCAATGAGAGAGGGTCCCCGATAGAGATGTTGCGAACATAAAATTTTCCGTTCACGAACGGCGAACGCAAATTTTCGCAAATGTTCGTGAACGGGCGAACCAGGCGAACCGCCATGTACTTCAATAGGCAGGCGAATTTTAAAACCCACAGGGACTCTTTCTGGCCACAATAGGGATGGAAAAGTTGTTTCAAGGGGACTAACACCTGGACTGTGGCATGCCGCAGGGGGATCCATGGCAAAACTCCCATGGAAAATTACGTAGTTGACGCAGAGTCGAGTTTTAATCCATAAAGGGCATAAATCACCTAACATTCCTAAATTGTTTGGAATAACGTGCTTTAAAACATCAGGTATGATGTTGTATCGATCAGGTAGTGTAAGGGTTACGCCCGCTTCACAGTGACAGACCAAACTCCCCGTTTAACGCACCGCAAACAGTCCGTTTGCACAACCGCAAACTCCCCATTTGCACAAGGTTGGATACCAAGCTAGCCATGTCCCGTTCCTTGTCCTCACTGACGTCATTGAAGGTCTCTTCCTCCAACCAGCCACGTACAACACCAAGGGTCCCTGAAAGGTGACAACAAGCCCCCTGGGACGCCTGCTGTAGGTGGTCTTCCACCTCCTCAAAGCCGCGTTGCCGCAGGTCCAGCAATCGACAACGACAAGGCTGCTTCTGGTGGTGACCACAACTCTTCCTCTTCATGCTCATCTACGGCCTGATCCAGCACTCTTCGCAGGGCACGCTCCAGAAAAAACGCATATGGGATGAGGTCGATGATGTTGCCTTCGGTTTGACTGACCAGGTGCGTTCAGTAACGCGGCCAAAAAATTCCCAGCTCTGCAGAGGCTGTCCTCTTTTTTTTTTTATTAAAAAAAAAAATCTGTTCTTAACAGTTTAATCTCTGTTTTGTCCCCTATCAGGGGCCGGTGTATGGAATAGATTTTAGGAACCGGGAGATGGAAAAATATGCTTGATCGGTCCTCTTACTTCCAATTTGGGGCACTGCGCGTATGCCTTGCAATGTACTGTGCCACCAGATATGAGTGGTGTGTTTAAGTAGTACTATTCCTATCAGTTTAATCCCTGTACGTCTCCTATCAGGGGACGTGTATGGAATAGATTTTAGGAACCGGGAGATGGAAAAAGATGTTTGGTCGGTCCTCTTACTTCCAATTTGGGGCACTGCGTGTATGCCTTGCAATGTACTGTGCCACCAGATATGAGTGGTGTGTTAAGTAGTACTATTCCTATCAGTTTAATCCCTGTTACGTCCCCTATCAGGGGACGTGTATGGAATAGATTTTAGACAACCGCAAAGAGTTGTCAATAGTTGACACACTCGTGACATAAATTTTATTCCTCTATGCGTCAATCTTGGTGTAGTGATGACTGTGCTCGTGCGCACGTTTGGGAGATTGCAGGAGATGGGGGTTTTTCAAAGTCTATGGTTGTGCTGAGGTAGTTCAGTGACAGTTAAGTGACCCAGGAAACAATGATTCTGCAGTGTGGGCCCATTGCTGGCCTAGTAGGCTTTAATGATCACCTTAGATGATCACAAAGAAAATTAATGTTTTTTCTATGCAAAATTATCCAGCCGATCTCTTTTGGTCTGTTCACAATGAAGCAACGACCTTATCATCTGGGGTGTGCCAACATTGCCATTGCCAACACACTCATAGAGGTGGTCGCTTCATTGTGATACGCAAGCCCCTTCACCACAACAAGGTAACGATCACGAAGGGGAATTGACACATGTATGTGCCTTTTTTTGTTTTGTTTTGTTTTTGCAGCCACAGTGCAGCACCAGAGGCCAGAAAAATTAGGCATGTACACATACCTGAAAAATTAGGTATTGTTGCAGCCGCTGCTGTAGCAGCGGACAGAAAAATTGATGTTTACCAGGCAGAAAGTGCACTAAAACATTGCGGCTTGAACCCTAGTTGGTGGCGGATAAGTCACGCAAGTCATCCGGCATGCAGAGATAAAATACAGCAGCGTGTAGACCATTTTTAGCCCAAGGCAGCTCATCTCATCACCAGGCTTTTTTTAGTCAAATGTATCGCCCACTGTCAGTCCCTTCGGGATCCATGCCTCATTCATCTTAATAAAGGTGAGGTAATCTAGACTTTTTTGACCTAGGCGACTTCTTTTCTCAGTGACAATACCTCCTGCTGCGCTGAAGGTCCTTTCTGACAGGACACTTAAAGCGGGGCAAGCCAGAAGTTCTATCGCAAATTGGGATAGCTCAGGCCACAGGTCAAGCCTGCACACCCAGTAGTCAAGGGGTTCATCGCTCCTCAGAGTGTTGATATCTGCAGTTAAGGCGAGGTAGTCTGCTACCTGTCGGTCGAGTCGTTCTCTGAGGGTGGACCCCAAAGGGCTGTGGCGATGCGTAGGACTTAAAAATCTCTGCATGTCCTCAATCAACAACACGTCTGTAAAGCGTCCTGTCATTGCCGGTGTCGTAGTGGTAGGAGGAGGATTACTTTCACCGCTTCCCCTGTTGGATTCCCATTGTGCTGTAACATCACCCTTATACGCTGTGTAAAGCATACTTTTAAATTTATTTTGGAACTGCTGCATCCTTTCCGACTTGCGGTAATTCGGTAACATTTCAGGCACTTTCTGCTTATACCGGGGGTCTAGTAGCTTGGCCACCCAGTACAGGTCGTTCTCCTTCAGCCTTTTTATACGAGGGTCCCTCAATAGGCACGACAGCATGAAAGACCCTATTTGCACAAGGTTGGATGCCGAGCTACTCATGTCCCGTTCCTCGTCCTCACTGATCTCACTAAAAGTCTGTTCTTCCCCCCAGCCACGTACAACACCATGGGTACCAGATAGGTGACAACGAGCACCCTGGGATGCCTGCTGTGGTTGGTCTTCCTCCTCCTCCTCAAAGCCACATTCCTCCTCTGACTCCTCTTCCTCAGACTCCTCTTCCAGCGTTGCCGCAGGTCCAGCAAGCGATGCTGATAAGGCTGTTTCTGGTGGTGATGGTGACCACAACTCTTCCTCTTCCTCTTCACGCTCATCTACGGCCTGATCCAGCACTCTTTGCAGGGCAAGCTCCAGGAAGAAAACAAATGGGATGATGTCGCTGATGGTGCCTTCAGTGCGACTGACTAGGTTTGTCACCTCCTCAAAAGGACGCATGAGGCTACAGGCATTGCGCATGAGCGTCCAGTAACGTGGCAAAAAAATTCCCAGCTCCGCAGAGGCTGTCCTAGCACTCCGGTCATACAAATACTCGTTGACGGCTTTTTCTTGTTGGAGCAGGCGGTCGAACATTAGGAGTGTTGAATTCCAACGTGTCGGGTTGTCGCAAATCAAGCGCCTCACTGGCATGTTGTTTCGCCACTGGATATCTGAAAAATGCGCCATGGCCGTGTAGGAACGCCTGAAATGGCCACACACCTTCCTGGCCTGCTTGAGGACGTCCTGTAAGCCTGGGTACTTATGCACAAAGCGTTGTACAATCAGATTCAACACATGTGCCATGCACGGCACATGTGTCAACTTGCCCAAATTCAATGCCGCCAACAAATTACTTCCTTTGTCACACACCACTTTGCCGATCTCCAGTTGGTGCGGAGTCAGCCACTGATCCACCTGTGTGTTCAGGGCGGACAGGAGTGCTGGTCCGGTGTGACTCTCTGCTTTCAGGCAAGTCAACCTCAAGACTGCGTGACACTGTCGTATCCGGGATGTGGAATAGCCCCTGGGAAGCTGGGGGGGGGGGGGGGGCAGTTGATGTGGAGCAAGACGCAGCAGCAGAAGAGGACTCAGTCGAGGATGTTTTCGAAGAGGATGGAGTAGGAGGAGTAGAGGAGGTGGCAGCAGGCCTGCCTGCAAGTCGTGGCGGTGTCACCAACTCCTCTGCAGAGCCACGCATTACATGCTTGGCAGCCGTCAGCAGGTTTACCCAATGCGTAGTGTAGGTGATATACCTGCCCTTACTGTGCTTTGCAGACCAGATATCAGTGGTCAGATGGACCCTTGCCCCAACACTGTGTGCCAGACATGCTATGACTTCCTTTTGCACAATTGAGTACAGGTTGGGGATTGCCTTTTGTGCAAAGAAATTTTGGCCGGGTACCTTCCACTGCGGTGTCCCAAAAGCTACAAATTTTTTGAAGGCCTCAGACTCCACCAGCTTGTATGGTAAAAGCTGGCGGGCTAAGAGTTCCAACAAGCCAGCTGTCAGACGCCAGGCAAGGGGGTGACTTTGTGACATTGGGCAAGGAGGACAGCAGTGGTTGACGTGGCTGAAGATGCTGGACCAGGAGGAGGATGGCGGCTTTGAGTTTGTGTGATGCTTGTACTCATGTGTTGATCCCATAGGCGTTTGTAATTTGAGATCATGTGCCTTTGCAAAGCAGTTGTACCTAGGTGGGTGTTGGACTTCCCACGACTCAGTTTCTTTTGGGACAGGTTGCAAATGACATCACTGTTGTCAGAGGCAGACACAAAAAAAAATGCCACACTGCTGAGCTCTGCAATGAAGGCATTCTGGTGGTGGCAACAGCATGCGATGATTGGCGTGCTGTCTGGCTGACCCTGGGTGCCGATGCATGCTGTCTGACTGTGCCACTAGCTCCTTGCGACGACCTCCCCCTGCTTCCAATTCGTCTCCTCCTCCTCTCTGTCTCCCCATCTGAACTTTCCCCCTGTTCTTCTTCCCTCTGAGCGGGCACCCACGTGACATCCATGGACACATCATCATCATCAACCGCTTCACTTGTATCTGACAACTCAGCAAAGGAAGCAGCAGCGGGTACAACATCATCATCATCACACCGTACGTCCATGTGTGTAATGCTGCCTGACTGAGACATATCCCTGTTATCTACATCCTCTGGCAATAATGGTTGCGCATCACTCATTTCTTCCAACTGATGTGTAAATAACTCCTCTGACAGATCAAGTGAAGCTGCTGTGGTGCTAGTGTTGGTGATGGCAGCAGGCGGGCGAGTGGTAACTTGAGAGGTGCCCGAAGTTGAGCTGGAGGAGGATGGTGCGTCAAGGTTCCGAGCGGAAGCTGTAGAAGATTGGGTGTCCTATGTTAGCCAGTCAACTATGTCCTCAGAACTTTTCGAGTTCAGGGTACGTGGCCTCTGAACACTGGGCATTATTCTAGGGCCAAAGGGAATCACAGCACCACGACCACGACGGCCCCTGCGGCCTGTCTCTGCCTGTGATTATTTTTAGATTAGTTTAGTTGTACTATGCGTGCAAGCTACTGTAACACAAGATATGAGTGGCACTGTGCACTGGCAGAAGTTGGCAGAGTAGACGCTGTAGGCCTGACACACACGCTTGCAGACAACTGACTGCTTTTCTATCACATTCAAAAATTATTATTTTTTTTAAATGTAATCTACTGTGACACCAGATATGAGTTGCACTGGTGACACTATGCACTGGCAGGGCCTGAAACACACACGCTTGCAGGCAACTGACTGCTATTCTTTTACAGTCAAAATATTATTATTTTTTTTAAATGTAATCTACTGTGACACCAAATATGAGTTGCACTGGTGTAACACTGTGCACTGGCAGGGCCTGAAACACACACGCTTGCAGGCAACTGACTGCTATTCTATTACAGTCAAAATATTATTATTTTTTTTAAATGTAATCTACTGTGACACCAGATATGAGTTGCACTGGTGTGACACTGTGCACTGGCAGGGACTGAAACACACACGCTTGCAGGCAACTGACTGCTATTCTATCAGTCAAAATTATTGTTGTTTTTTTTAAATGTAATCTACTGTGACACCAGATATGAGTTGCACTGGTGTGACACTGTGCACTGGCAGGGCCTGAAACACACACGCTTGCAGGCAACTGACTGCAATTATATTACAGTCAAAAAAGTTTTTTTTATTTTTTAAATGCAAGCTACTGTGACACCAGATATGAGTGGTGGCACTGGGCAAGTGGGCACAGTATACGCTGTGAGCCTGACACACACGCTGGCAGGCAACTGCAATTAGATTACAGAGAGAGAAAAAAAGCAGACTGATGTTCTAGCCCTAAAAAGGGCTTTTTGGGGTGCTGTCCTTACAGCAGAGATCAGATGAGTCTTTCAGGACTGGAGTGGACACTGAATACACTAGCCTAGCTATCGATTTCCCTATTAAATCAGCAGCAGCTACACTGTCCCTCCTCTCACTAAGACTGCAGCTTCCGAATTAATCTAAAATGGATGCTGTCCAGGAGGTGGGAGAGTCTGGGAGGGAGGGTATGCTGCTGATTGGCTGGAATGTGTCTGCTGACTGTGAGGTACAGGGTCAAAGTTTGCTCAATGATGACGAATAGGGGGCGGACCGAACAACGCATATGTTTGCCCGCCGCGGCGAACGCGAACAAGCTATGTTTGCCGGGAACTGTTCGCCGGCGAATAGTTCGGGACATCTCTAGTCCCCGATGTCGAACACTCATTATTCAGATACTGATGACCCTCTCCAGAGGATAGGTCATCAGTTAAAAAAATGTCAGAAAACCTCTTCTCTATAAATCCACATGCAATTAGTTCCCCCTGGTGGTTAATGAATGCAAACTAGAATGCTTGCTTTGAAAGTCTTTTTTAACTGCTCATTTCCATATGGATTAAGCCGCAGATCACTAAGTATATGGTATTATTTCATTCAGCTGAGCTAGCAAGCCATTGTGCCTGCTTTAATGGTGAATGTCCCGGTGACTAGCGTTGATCGCAAATATTCTAATCGTGAAGTTTTATCGCGAAAATTGGCACTTCGAGAATTCGCGAAGATGTAGAATATAGTGCTATATATTCCTAATCTCGAATATTCTAGATTTTTTTCATCAGTAACCTCCCTTCTTGCTTGTGGGCCAATGAGAAGGCTGCAATGTCTTTGTCAGAGCTTAGCAACATCCCTAGCAACCAATAGGAAAGTTGCCTACCCCTTACTATATAGGAAACTCCCCAGCAGCCATTTTCTGCAGTTTTTTTGCAGTTCTGAGAGAGCAGTGACATTACTGTGCTCTGTGCTTTCATCTGGATCCTATTCCTTATCCAATTACATTAGATAGTTAGTTAGCTCATATATATAATACAGATAGTTAGTTGGAGATAGTCAGTGTAGGTTAGATAGTGATATAGTGTAGCTGATAGGTTCCAGTGCAGGGTGTTAGGTAGTGTGATAGGAATTACTGTTTCTCTGCTGTGCATACATACATGCTACAGACATAGTGCCGTGATGTCACAACAATACTTAGTGCACCAATCAGTAATATCTACTCAGACCTGATAAAATGTAAAGTTGCATGTATTGCCCAAAAAATATGCGCGTCATCAGTGCCGATTTGCTCAATCGCGAAAATATTGACGAGATCATGAATCCTAGAATTTGCGAATTTATTGTCAATAATTTGCGAAAATATTGCAAAAACGAATATTGACTATGCAGTTTATCACTACTGGTGACAGACTCCCCCCCCCCCCCCACACACACTTAAATCATACAATAGCAGTAAGTAAAATACCCCACAAAATCACCTCATGAACCATACATCAAAACAAACTAAGAAACACAGTGTCTTACATTTAATGTAGTAAGGGGCTCATATAAGACTTTGCTTTCAGGTGTTGCTTGTGCTTTTTTTTTCTTAAAGGATAGAGGACATTGCAGATAACGGAAGTTGTACTCAACCTGATGAACAAGAAACGTTTTTGATTAAATTAATATCTGAATCTCTGCTGCATACTTAATCACAAAAATCAACAAAATGACACAAAATATTTTTCTGTTGTAGTGATAGGGCAGAAAATGTTGAATCTTTTTCATATTTAGCTTAGGGCACTTTCACACTAGCGTTTTTGCTGGATCCGGCAGGATTCCGCAAAAATGCTTCCGTTACTGATAATACAACCATCTGCATCCGTTATGAACGGATCTGGTTGTATTATCTGTAACATAGCCAAGACGGATCCGACATAAACTCAATTGAAAGTTTTCTATTGTGTCAGATTGTGTCAGAGAAAACTGATCCGTCCCTGTTGACTTGCATTGTGGGTCATGACGGATCCGTCTTGCTTCACACACATCCCATGACAGAAATAAAACCGTAGCATGCAGTATTGAGATCCGTTATAGGGTAAATAAAAACGCTAGTGTGTAAGTAGCCTCTTTCACACGGGCGTCACGGATTTTGGCCGGATAAGATGCGGGTGCGTCGCGTGAAAATGCGTGATTTTTCCGCTCGAGTGCAAAACATTTTAATGCGTTTTGCATGCGCGTGAGAAAAATCGGCATGTTTAGTACCCAAACCCTCACCCAGACTTTTTCACAGAAGTTCGGGTTTGGATTAGGTGTTGTGTAGATTTTATTATTTTCCCTTATAACATGGTTATAAGGGAATATAATAGCATTCTTAATATATAATTTATAAGTAAACTAGTGATGGAGGGGTTAAAAAAAAAATCAAAAAATTATTTTACTCACCTCATCCACTTCCATCCTCTTCTTTCTTCTTCTTTGAGGAAAAGGACCTGTGGTGACATCACTGCGCTCATCACATGGTCCGTCACATGGTCCATCACCATGCGAACAAGTGGATGAGGTGAGTTAAATTATT
Source organism: Bufo bufo (assembly GCF_905171765.1). Classification (NCBI taxonomy): domain Eukaryota; kingdom Metazoa; phylum Chordata; class Amphibia; order Anura; family Bufonidae; genus Bufo; species Bufo bufo. The sequence continues at coordinate 110,145,235 of NC_053393.1, read as the reverse complement.
TTTTTATTTTTAACCCCTCCAGCACTATTTTACTAAGCATTCTGTATTCAGAATGCTATTATTTTCCCTTATAACCATGTTATAAGGGAAAATAATAATGATCGGGTCTCCATCCCGATCATCTCCTAGCAAACATGAGTGAAAATCGCACCGCATCCGCACTTGCTTGCGGATGCTTGCGATTTTCACGCAGCCCCATTCACTTCTATGGGGCCTGCGTTGCGTGGAAAACGCACAAAATAGAGATTACTGCGATTTTCACGCAACGCACAAGTGATGCGTGAAAATCACCGCTCATGTGCACAGCCTCATAGAAATGAATGGGTCCGGGTTCACCTCACGCATTGCACCCGCGCGGAAATCTCGCCCGTGTGAAAGAGGCCTTACAAACTCCTGTGTTTTTTTTATATTTCTAGCACTTTATTATAGGTATAATAACTTTTAGCACCAGAACATTTGGTTTGTTTGTCTAGGCCAAAAAATGAATTATAGTCATGTCCAGGACCGCTAACAAAGTAAATATAAAAAAACAAACAAAAAGATACAATAACAAAGACTGGTAAAATACATGTGTGGTGTTTGCTGGAGGCAATTTTGATTAATGTAAAAGAAGGAATATCAGACATTATATAGTACATGACATTTTAGTTGTAAAAAGGAGAGTTCAGCAGTTCTCACCTGCCCTTCCTTCACCTGTGAGCATGGAAAATCCGTGTCAGGCCCGGGTAACACAAATGCAAAAAGGTTCAAGGAATCCAGCTCCACTTCGATAAAGGAATCTTTATTTTGCTTGCGGTAAAATCACATCCAATTGTAGTTACAAAAAGTCTTGTCTACGCGTTTTGGGCTACTAGAGACAATTCCAGCCCTTACTCATGACACAGTAAGACATTAAAAGTGGCACTATTTATAAGAGAGACTGCACCTGTCTTCACTAATTGTGATCACAAGACAGGTGCAGTCTCTCTTATAAATAGTGCCACTTTTAATGTCTTACTGTGTCATGAGTAAGGGCTGGAATTGTCTCTGGTAGCCCGAAACGCGTAGACAAGACTTTTTGCAACTACAATTGGATGTGATTTTACCGCAAGCAAAATAAAGATTCCTTTATCGAAGTGGAGCTGGATTCCTTGAACCTTTTTGCATTTATGACATTTTAGTTGTAACAAAGCCAGAACCACGCGGATCCAAAGATTTTCCCATTCATTGCTGCAATTGCTCTGATAGATTTATGTCAAGCTGGCAGCTCAAGGGGAGTGTACTTTCTGCTTGAGCTTAGGGAGTGTATCCTTTCTTCTGGAGCTCTCTCCCTATCATAGCTCAGGAGGCAGTTGAAGGATGAAACTGAGCATGTGCGGCCTTCTCGGTGAGTCGGACAAAGAAACAGAAAAAAACAAAAACAAACAGCAGGTGGCGGTATACAGATACATTTTAATTACATGCAATTACAAAAGTATTCAGAACCAGGTGCTGGTTTGAAAACTGTAGAATATTTTTCACGGGACAACCCCTTTAAATATGTCTAGAGCTGTTTCTTCCATTTTATGCCACACATCTACTGGAGTGTGATTGCACAAAAATTTTTAGAAATTTTAAGAAGTTGCAATTTCTAAATGTGTCTACTGGCCAAGCAGCAAGTTACATGTACATTCACTTTTCACTCCACTTTTACAAATTGACATGTGCGGTGCAAATGGCTCTAATTTATGGTACAAGTGGTTAATAAATGTGCCCCACAGCTGAGATTTCTGGAGACAATGTTGGACTAAGACGCACCAGAATTTCAAAATATCTTCATTTGCACAAAGTTGTCTAAATAAAAAAGGTCTTTGTTGTCAGTGGCAACCAATCATAGTTTTGTATTCTGCTCTTGAAAAATGAAAGCTGTAATGTTACTGGTTGCTATGGACAACAAAGAGATTTTTTCTTTTAGACAGTTTTCATAAATTTGCCCCAAATTATACAGTACATTCACTACCTAGCATTATTGTTTAAATACAGTAATTATTGTGAGCAGTGTGCATTGTGTTTGAGTATGGTTGTGTAAATGAAAATGTCTTTCTGATAGCATGATGATAGAAGTATTAACTGTAACATAAAATGGATGAATGGACAGATAGGCAGACAGATAAATGGACAGCTGGACAGATATATAGATAGCTGAATAGATTAGATAGATAGATAGATAGATAGATAGATAGATAGATAGATAGATAGATAGATAGATAGATAGACAGATAGACAGACAGTTGGCATGTTACATCCACAAACTTCAATGTATTTTATTTGGATTTTATGTAGTAAACTAATATAAAGTAGCAAGTACAGTCAGGTCCATAAATATTGGGACATCGACACAGTTCTAACATTTTTGGCTCTTTACACCACCACAATGGATTTGAAATTAAACAAACAAGATGTGCTTTGACTGCAGACTGTCAGCTTTAATTTGAGGGTATTTACAGGTGAACAGTGTAGGAATTACAACAGTTTGCATATGTGCCTCCAACTTGTTAAGGGACCAAAAGTAATGGGACAGAATAATAATCATAAATCAAACTTTCACTTTTTAATACTTGGTTGCAAATCCTTTGCAGTCAATTACAGCCTGAAGTCTGGAACACATAGACATCACCAGACGCTGGGTTTCATACCTGGTGATGCTCTGCCAGGCCTCTATTGCAACTGTCTTCAGTTCCTGCTTGCTCTTGGGGCATTTTCACTTCAGTTTTGTCTTCAGCAAGTGAAATGCATGCTCAATCGGATTCAGGTCAGGTGATTGACTTGGCCATTGCATAACATTCCACTTCTTTCCCTTAAAAAACTCTTTGGTTGCTTTTGCAGTATGCTTTGGGTCATTGTCCATCTGCACTGTGGAGCGCCGTCCAATGAGTTCTGAAGCATTTGGCTGAATATGAGCAGATAATATTGCCCGAAACACTTCAGAATTCATCCTGCTGCTTTTGTCAGCAGTCACATCATCAATAAATACAAGAGAACCAGTTCCATTGGCAGCCATACATGCCCACGCTATGACACTACCACCACCATGCTTCACTGATGAGGTGGTATGCTTAGGATCATGAGCAGTTCCTTTCCTTCTCCATACTCTTCTCTTTCCATCACTCTGGTACAAGTTGATCTTGGTCTCATCTGTCCATAGGATGTTGTTCCAGAACTGTGAAGGCTTTTTTAGATGTCGTTTGACAAACTCTAATCTGACCTTCCTGTTTTTGAGGCTCACCAATGGTTTACATCTTGTGGTGAACCCTCTGTATTTACTCTGGTGAAGTCTTCTCTTGATTGTTGACTTTGACACACATATACCTATCTCCTGGAGAGTGTTCTTGATCTGGCCAACTGTTGTGAAGGGTGTTTTCTTCACCAGGGAAAGAATTCTTCGGTCATCCACCATGGTTGTTTTCCGTGGTCTTCCAGGTCTTTTGGTGTTGCTGAGCTCACCGGTGCGTTCCTTCTTTTTAAGGAAGTTGTTTTGACCACGCCTAATGTTTTTGCTATCTCTCTGATGTTTTTTTTGTTTTTTTTTTCAGCCTAATGATGGCTTGCTTCACTGATAGTGACAGCTCTTTGGATCTCATCTTGAGAGTTGACAGCAACAGATTCCAAATGCAAATAGTGCACTTGAAATGAACTCTGGACCTTTTATCTGCTCATTGTAATTGGGATAATGAGGGAATAACACACACCTGGCCATAGAACAGCTGAGAAGCCAATTGTCCCATGACTTTTGGTCCCTTAACAAGTGGGAGGCCCATATGCAAACTGTTGTAATTATTACACCGTTCACCTGATTTGGATGTAAATACTCTCAAATAAAGCTGACAGTCTGCAGTTAAAGCACATCTTGTTCGTTTAATTTCAAATCCATTGTGGTGGTGTATAGAGCCAAAAATGTTAGAATCGTGTCGATGTCCCAATATTTATGGACCTGACTGTATGTGTGAAGTGAAAAGAAAATGATATATGGTTTTCAACATTTTTTATAAATATAAATATGAAAAGTGTGGGGTGCATTTGTATTCAGCCCCCCCCTGAGTCAATACTTTGTAGGACTGCCTTTCTCTGCGATTACAACTACAAGTCTTTGGGGATATGTCTCTACCAGCTTTGCACATCTAGAGGCAGGTCAGAGCGTCTGTGAACAGCAATTTTCAAGTCTTACCACAGATTCACAATGGGATTTAGTTTGGGCTGGGACTGGGCCATTCTAACACATGAAAATGATTTGATCTAAACCATTCCATCATAGTTCTGGCTGTTTGTTTAGGGTCGTTGTCCTGCTGGAAGGAGAACCTCTGCCCCAGCCTCAAGTTTTTTGCAGCCTGTACCAGATTTTCCTCCAGGATTGCCCTGTATTTAGCTCCATCCATCTTCCCATCAACTCTGACCAGCTTCTCTGTCCTTGCTGAAGAAAAGCACCCTCACATTATGATGCTGCCACCACCATGTTTCACGGTGGGGATGGTATGTTTAGGGCGATGTGCAGTGTTAGTTTTTCACCACAAATAGCGGTTTGCATTTAGGCCACAAAGTTCAACTTTGATCTCATCTGACTAGACCATCTTCTTCTGGGCTGTCAGTTGAGGTGGACAGCCTTGTCTTGGTAGGTTTGCTGTTGAGTCATACTACTTCTATTTTCAGATGATTGATTGAACAGTGCTCTGTGAGATTTTCAAAGCTTGGATGTTTTTTTAAAGCCTAACCCTGCTTTACACTTCGCCACAACTTTATCCCTAACCTGTCTTGTATGTTACTTGGTTTTCATGATGCTGTTTGATCAATAATGTTCTCTAACAATCCTCTGAGGCCTTCACAGAACAGCTGTAGTTATACTGAGAATAAATTACACACATATGGACACTATTTACTAATTAGGTGACTTCTGAAGGCAATTGGTCACACCTGATTTTATTTAGGGGTATCAAAGTACAGGGGGCTGAATAAAAATGCACACCACACTTTTCAGATTTTTATTTATTGAAAATTTGTAAAACAAATTTTCACACATACTTCCTACTTTGTGTTGGTCTATTACATAAAATCCCAATAAAATGCATTTAAGTTTGTGGGAGTAACGTGAAAAAATGTGGAAACGTTCAAGGGGTATGAATATTTTTTAGATAGATAAATAGATACATTGGTGACAACTCACATAATAATCCCAGTTCTTCTTGTCTCCTGGTGCTTCAATCATACATCTATCCAACAGATGCTAAAAGACAAAGAAAAAATATAACTCTATTAATCCTCAGTATCCTCAGTAAAGTTCATCACTATCTGATCAGAGGGGTCAGACACCTTCAGACTCTTCCGAGGCCAGTGACATCACATTTATGGGTTCCATGGCCTGTGTGTAGCTAAGTCTCATTCAAGTGAATGGGCCTGAGCTGCAATATCAAGCATTATCATTCTACAATTTACGGCATTGTGCTTGGTAAGCAGTGAGGCGGCAACAGCATTCAGTGGCCCTCTTCAAACAGCTAAATAGTGTGTGTCAGGAGGTAGAAATACTGGATTTGGTCAATTATTGATTGAGGGAAATGATCCACTATCCCTCTCTGTGAGTGACAAAAGTATGTGAACCTCTGCTTTCAGAATCTAGTCTAACCCCCTTGTTCAGCAAAAATGGCAGCTAAACATTTCTGGTAATTGTTGATTAGTCCTGAACTTTCAACAGCTCATCTCCCTGTACAAAGCACCTTCAACTCTGTTATGTTGGTTTCCCCCTATAAACCGCTTGTTTCAGGTCCTTCCACATTTCTATTGTTCTAAGGTTAGGACTTTGACTTGGCCATTCCAAAACTTAAACTTTTTTCTTCTTTAACCATGCTTAGATATAACTAACTGTGTGCTTAGGGTCATTTTCTTGTCGCATGACCCACATTCTCTTGAGATTCAGCTCATGGACAGATGTCCTGACACTTGCTGTATAATTCAGAATTCGTTGTTCATCAATTATGGTAAGCTGCCCTTGCCCAGCAAAACAGAATCAAACCATGATCAGATTAGGTTTTTATGCCACTACTGTGGTGTAAATGAGTTGCAAATTATGATGATATGTGCCCCTTAATTTGCAGCTCTGTAACCTTCTCGGCACTTTTACAAAGGTGGTGTTTAGTAGGAGGGGCCCGGCTTCAGGCGCCCTGCCGGATTTACTATAACTTATGCTAGTTTCAGGCATAAGGTATAGCTAAAACTGTTGCAGCCCAAGGCTGGCGTAGACTTCAGTTTCTGCCAGAGACTGACAGAGATTTATTATTTATTTATTAAGCGACAGAAAATCAACATTGACGTATGGGGAAAACCGGGCTTAATAAGTGTCCCTTACTGTTCCAACAGCCTTCTTTCTTGTCCATGTGATTTATAGCAAACTGCAGACAGGCAGCATTGTTTTTTTGGAGAGCAGTGGCTTTCTCCTTGCAATCCTGCCATGCACACCAGTGTCCAGTGTCCTCCTGATGGAAGACTCATGAATATTAAACATTAGCTAATGTGAGAAAGGGCTTTAATTCCTTAGGGGTAACCTTGGGATCCTCTGTGACCTCGCTGACTATTATACACCTTACTCTTGTCATGATCTTTGTTGGTTGACCACTCCCGTGGAGGGTAATAATGGTCTTGAATTTCTGCGGGAGGGAGTATCTGTGGGAGCTAAATTATTTGTGTGCATTGCTGAGTGGCTGTGCCTGACTTTATTGTAAACTATGACTTGCTTTTGCTGCCAGGTTTATTGCATAGCAGCTGAGAGTATACTGTGATTACATTTTTTTTTCTCTTCCTTCTCCAGGGTGTTGAACAGGTGAGTAATTAGGGTGTGGCTGTCTAATTAGAAGAAGTTAAATAGCCAACCTTGAGGGCAGCTCAGTCCTTTGAATCCAAAGGGAAAAAAAGCAGGCTGGTTTGAGAGCTGCATTTATACAAGCAGATAAACGTGAGTTTGTGAGCGTTTGCGTGTTTGAGTTCAAGTGTGTGTTTGTATTAAGTGTGTGACTTTAGATTACGTGACTTCAGATTCAGGAACTTTAGGAGGGTACTACAGTAAGTTACATTCTTATCACTGCACTATAATGTATTTTCTCTTTTCTTGCGTAATCCCCATTTAGTATGTGTTCCATTATTGACAGCGCAGTACAGTGCACATCTTGTCTAATGTATGCAGTCCTGGAACAGCCGCTTGAGGGTGCATATCTTTGTTCAAAATGTGAGCAAATTGCCCGTTTGGAATCGCACATCAAGTATCTAACCGGATGAATTTCAACACTAAAAAGCGTTGACAATTTGGAAAAGAGTTTGATGCTCACTGAGCAAGCACTCTATGGGGTAGATGTGGGGGAGGGTGGTAGCGGGGAGGCTCAGGAAAGTGACGTAGCTAGCTGGATAACAGTTAGAAATCGGGGTAGGGGGAAGAGTGCCAGGGAGGCTAGCCCTGATCTGACACAACCCAACAAGTTTGCACGGTTGGCAGATGAGGGGGATGTCCGTTCAGGGAGAGAACTGCTGCAGCCGGACACTTCCTCTGCCAGTCAGGGGAATATCAGCTCCCATAAGCAGGGGACCAGAAAATCAGGGCAGGCCAGATAGGTGCTGGTAGTGGGAGAATCAATTATTAGGGGTACAGATAGGGCGATCTGTCACAAAGACCGGGATCATCGAACGGTGTGTTGTCTTCCTGGCGCTCGAGTTCGACACATCGTGGATCGGGTTCACAGATTACTGGGAGGGGCTGGAGAAGATCCTGCAATCATAGTCCATATCGGAACCAATGACAAAGTTAGAGGTAGGTGGAGTGTCGTTAACCCCTTAAGGACTCAGCCCTATTTCACCTTAAGGACTTGGCCATTTTTTGCAAATCTGACCAGTGTCACCTTAAGTGCTGATTACTTTAAAACGCTTTGACTTACCCAGGCCGTTCTGAGATTGTTTTTTCGTCACGTATTGTATTGTCAAAAAAGTTTATTTTTTTGCATAAAGAAATACAAAATTTACCAAAAATTTAGAAAAATTTGCAAATTTCTAAGTTTCAGTTTCTCTACTTCTATAATACATAGTAATACCCCTAAAAATTGTGATGACTTTACATTCCCCATATGTCTACTTCATGTTTGTATCATTTTGGGAATGCCATTTTATTTTTTGGGGATGTTACATAGCTTAGAAGTTTAGAAGCAAATTTTTTAATTTTTCCGAAATTTTCCAATTCCCACTTTTTATGGACCAGTCCAGGTCTGAAGTCACTTTGTGAGGCTTACATAATAGAAACCACCAAAAATGACCCCATTTTAGAAACTACACCCCTCAAGGTATTCAAAACTGATCTTACAAACTTTGTTAACCCTTTAGGTCTTCCACAAAACTTCATGGCATATGGACATAAAATTTAAGAATTTCGATTTTTTGGAAAATTTTCCAATATATAAAAATTTTTACAGGAACAAAGCAAGGGTTAACTGCCAAACAAAACTCAATATGGGTTGCCCTGATTCTGTAGTTTGCAGAAACACCCCATATGTGGTCCTAAACTACTGTTTGGCCAAACGGGAGGACATAGAAGGAGGGGAACGCCATATGGTTTTTGCAAGGCAGATTTTGCAGGACTGGTTTTGTTTATACCATCTCCCATTTCAAGCCCCCTGTTGCACCCCTAGAATAGAAATTCCAAAAAAGTGACTCCATCTAAGAAAGTATACCGCTCAAGGTATTCAAAACAGGGTTTACAAATTTTGTTAACCCTTTAGGTGTTCCACAAGAGTTAATGGCAGATGGAGAAACAATTTAGGAATTTCTATTTTTTGGAAACTTTTCCATTTTAATCCATTTTTCCCAGTAATAAAGTAAGGGTTATCTCCCAAACAAAACTCAATATGGGTTTCCCTGATTCTGTCGTTTGCAGAAACACCCCATATGTGGTCGTAAACTACTATTTGGCTAAACGGCAGGACATAGAAGAAGGTGAACGCCATATGGTTTTTGAAAGGCAGATTTTGCTGTACTGGTTTATTTACACCATGTACCCTTTCAAGCCCCCTGCTGCACTCCTAGAGTAGAAACTCCATAAAAGTGACCCCATCTAGGAAACTACGGGATAAGGTGGTTGTTGTTTTGGGACTATTTTAGGGTAATATGATTTTTGGTTGCTCTTTATTACACTTTTTTGAGGCAAGGTAACAAATAATTTAAATTCTAAAATTGTTTCTACATTCGCTATTTAGTTTTCTGGAACACCTAAAGGGTTAAAAAAGTTTGTAAAGTAACTTTTGAATACCTTGAGGGGTGTAGTTTCTTAGATGGGGTCACTTTTTTGGAGTTTCTAGTCTAGGCTACATAAGCTTCTAATGGGACATGGTGTAAATAAACCAGTCCATCAAAATCTGTCTTCCAGAAACCATATGGCGTTTCCTTCGTTCTATGCCCTGCCGTGTGGCTATATAGCCATTTACAACCATATATGGGGTGTTTCTGCAAACTACAGAATCAGGGCAATAAATATTTAGTTTTGTTTGGCTGTTAACCCTTGCTTTATTACTGGAAAAAAAGGATTCAAATGGAAATTTTGCCCAAAAATTGGTGTTTTGGCACCGTTTTTATTTTATATTTTTAATGCTGTTCATCCGAGGGGTTTGGTCAAATGTTATTTTTATAGGGCAAATTCTTACGGATGCGGTGATACCGAATATATCTACATTTTAAAATGTATTTAGATTTTACATTATATTATCATTTTAGGAACAAAAATTTTTTATTTTAGTATCTCCATAGCCTGGGAGCTACAGTTTTTTTGTTTTTTGTTGGGCGACTATCTAATGTAGGAGCTAATTTTTTGCGGGATGAGATGGCGGTTTTATTGGCACTAATTGGGGGTGCATATGACATTTTGATCGCTCGCTATTACACTTTTTGTATTGTTAGGTGACAAAAAATAGCTTTTTTTTCCCCTTTTTTTTTTTTTAACGCTGTTCATCCGGGGGGGTTGGGTTAAATGTTATTTTTATAGAGAAGATTTTTACGGACGCGGCGATGCCCAATATGTATGGCTCTCAGACTTTGGAGACACTAAGCAGGCATCCTCAAACTGCGGCCCTCCAGATGTTGTAAAACTACAATTCCCACCATGCCCTGCTGATAGCTGTAGGTTGTCTGGGCATGCTGGGAGTTATAGTTTTACAACATCTGGAGAGCTGCAGTTTGAGGATGCCTGCACTAAAACTAATATTTTTGGGGGAAATAAAATTGTTTCCGTGTCTCCAAAGTCTGAGAGCGATAGTTTTTTATGTTTTCTAGGGGACTGTTGGGGATTATAAAAATGTAGTACTCCATGGAAGTGTGATACTCCCTGAAGCAATCGATAACGCAGAGGCCCGGATGATCGGGGCAAGTGTCACATTGAGTGGTGGTGTCCTTCCGTATCCCCCTCCTGTGACACACTCTGCATCTTTTTTGGGTTCGTCCCTTCTTTCCAGTATGGGGAACCACACCTGGAAAATGTTGGCCAGGGACGATCCGGGCGCCTCCAATTCCCGAGGTACTCCGGCCTGCTCTTTCCCGGTCTAAAAAAATCTGGTCCTTTAGGACTGTCTCATAGAATTGGAGGAATGTCCCTGTGCTGCCAGCGCTTCGGGATAGTACAAAAGCATTGTACAAGACAACCTGTACCAAGTAGACCGCAACTTTTTTGTACCATGCCCGGGTTTTGCGCATGGCATTATATGGCTTGAGGACTTGCTCAGAGAGATCAACTCCTCCCATATACCGATTGTAGTCGACGATACAATCGGGCTTGAGGACCGTTGCCACGGTACCTTGCACAGGGACAGGGGTGATGCTGTTACCGTGGATTGTGGACAGTATAAGGACATCCTTCTTGTCCTTATACCTGACCAGCAACAGGTTTCCACTGGTAAGGGCACGGGTCTCACCACTGGGGATAGGTACCTGGAGGGGGTGGGCAGGGAGGCCGCGCTGATTTTTCCGCACGGTCCCACAAGCGGACGTGGATCTGGCGGCAAGGGACCTGAACAAGGGAATGCTTGTATAAAAGTTATCTATGTACAAGTGGTAACCCTTATCTAGCAGTGGGTGCATAAGGTCCCACACGAGTTTCCCGCTAACACCCAGAGTGGGGGGACATTCTGGGGGTTCAATACGGGAATCTCGCCCCTCGTACACACGAAATTTGGAAGTGTACCCTGAGGTACTCTCACAAAGTTTGTACAGCTTCACGCCATACCTCGCCCGTTTAGTGGGAATGTATTGGCGGAAACTGAGTCTGAGAGACTCATCAACCGCGACCTCCCTTCCAGGTACGTAGGCCTGTGGAAATTTGGCCCCGAAGTGATCGATGACCGTCCGTATCTTATACAGATGGTCATAGGCAGGATCACCTCGGGGAGAACATGCTGCATTATCTGCATAATGCAGGCATTTCCGGATGGCCTCAAACCAGGGGCGTGTCATGGCCATACTGTAGAGTGGGGTCTGGTAGAGGACGTCCCCACTCCAGTATTGCCTGACACTGGGTTTTTGCACTAGACCCATGTGCAGCACGAGGCCCCAAAACGTCCTCATCTTGGCTGCACTGACCGGTGTCCAGCTACCGGGTCTAGCCAAAAAGGAGCCCGGGTGCTGAGCAACGAACTGTTGGGCGTACAGGTTCGTCTGCTCCACCATCAGATTCACAAATGGGTCACTGAAGAAAAAACTAAAAAAGTCCATTACAGTGAAGCCCACTGTGGGAATCTGGATTCCTGGATTGCCAACAAAATCCACTGGGGGACACCAGCTAAGTTCACCGGTAGGGGGCTCCGGTGGGCTTATTTGGTGGGCCGGGAAACCAGTACGAGCCCCAGGGCGGCTCTTACTGGTGTGGGCCACAGGGTCCCTAGCATGTGGGGCCCCTGGCTCCGCCTGGCGGCGTCTCCGCCGCCTTGGGGGCTCATCGACATCAGATGATGATGAGGAGGATGTGGATGACAAGAGGAACGTGGGGTCATCCTCATCCTTACTGGGGCTCTCGGAGTCAGAGGCAATCTGGGCGTATGCCTCCTCGGCCGAGAACATCCGGCGGGCCGTGGGTATGTGTGTGTGCGTGTGTATGTGCGTGCATGTAAAACTTTATTGTATGTGCGTGTGTGTGGGGGCACGGGTGTTCACGTACTTTTTAGTAAAAAAAAGTGTTTAGAAAAAAAAAAGTTCAAACTTGCTGATCAGCGGTACAACGCTGTCTGGGGGGGGGGGGGGGGGGAAGTGGCAGCACTCCTGGGTGGGTCTAGGGTCTCACAGCTAAGTGCTGTGGACCCCAACCACCAGAAACAATAATGCAGATAAAGTTTTTTTTTTTCTTTTTCCCTAACTAACTCTCCCTTCTATCCCTGCCTAATCGTGCCTCTCCCTCACTGACCCTAACCTACCTGGAGGGTGATGGGTGCAGGAGGTTGATGGGTGCCGACAGGGGGTTCGCAGGAGCTGGTGCAGAACGGTGCTGGACGGTGCAGGTGCAGCAGCAGGAAGAGGAGGGGAGAGAGGAGCCCCGGGAGTTTGAATCTCCCGCCTCTCTCCCCGCACCAATCAGCACCAAGAACAGCACCGCCAGCACCAAGGACAGCAACGCCGCCCCCAAATGCTCGGACTGTGATTGGTGGTGTGTAATCACACCACCGATCACCGTCCTTTTCCGGTTCATCGGGTCACCGGAGACCCGAATGGACCAGAAAACGCAGCAAACCGCAGGTCTGAATTGACCTGCGGTTTGCTGCGATCGCCGATGCGGGGGGGGTCACATGACCCCCCCCCGGCGTTGTGACAGGATGCCCGCTGAATGATTTCAGCGGACATCCTGTTCCGATTAACCTCCGCCGCAATGTAGTTTTAAACTTATGACGTACCGGTACGTCATGGGTCCTTAAGGACTCGGCAAATATGCCATACCGGTACGTCCTAAGTCCTTAAAGGGTTAAAAATGATTTTAGGGATTTAGATCAAAAGCTTAGGGCAAGGACCTCAAAGGTAGTATTTTCCAAAATACTACCGGTACCACGAGCCACACATGAAAGGCAGTGGGAGATTAGGGAGGTTAACAAGTGGCTCAAGAACTGGTGTACGAAGGAGGGGTTTGGGTTCCTGGAGAACTGGGCCAACTTCTCTATTGGCTACAGGCTCTATCGTAGGGATGGGCTGTACCTCAGTGGGGAAGGGGCAGCTGTGCTGAGGAGAAGATGGCTAGAAGGTTGGAGAAGTGTTTAAACTAGGGACTGGGGGGAGGGTAATTAAGTTATAGGATGGGAAGATTGGAAGAACTGGAATTAGTGATGTGTGGGAGAACTATGACATAGTAGGAATAACTGAGACATGGCTGGATGATAGCTATGACTGGGCAGTTAACGTACAGGGTTACAGTCTGTTTAGAAAGGATCGCCAAAACCGGAGAGGGGAAGGGGTCTGCCGTTATGTAAAGTCCTGTCGAAAGCCCACAGTCCGAGAAGATATAAGTGAGGGACATGGACATGTGGAGTAACTGTGGGTAGAAATAGATGGAGGCAAAAACAATAATAAATTACTAATAGGAGTTTATTATAAACCACCTAAAATACCAGAGTCCACAGAAAATCTGCTACTAAAGGAGATAGATGAGGCGGCAGATCATAATGAGGTCGTTATTATGGGGGACTTCAACTACCCAGATATAGACTGGGAAACTGAAACTTGTATATATCATAAAAGAAACAGGTTTTTGGCAATAACCAAAGACAATTACCTTTCCCAACTGGTTGAGGACCCGACTAGAGGGACGCCCATACCGGACTTAGTATTAACCAATAGACCTGACAGACGTGCAGGTTGGGGGACACCTGGGAAATAGTGACCATAAAGTGATAACCTTCCAATTATCATTCAAAAGAGTGTTTCTTCAGGGAGGAACAAAATTACCAAACTTCAAAAAAGCTAAATTTAGCCAACTAAGAGAGGCCATAGGCCTAACTAACTGGGACAGTCCTCAAAAATAAAAATACAGCCACAAAATTGGATATTTTTAAAGCATCCTAAAATCTAATTATAAGAGGTACATACATTATGGGAATAAAAGGTTAAGGAACAAGAAAAAAACAATGTGGATAAATAGAACTGTAAAGAAAGCAATAAATGACAAAAAGAAAGCATTTAAATCACTAAAACAGGAGGGGGGCGAAAATGCATTGAAAAACTATAAGAAAAAAATAGAATATATAAAAAACAAATAAAAGCAGCCGAACTAGAGACCGAGAGATTAATTGCCAAAGAGAGCAGAAATAACCCTAAAATGTTCTTCAATTATATAAATGGTAAAAAGTATAAATCTGAAGGTGTTGGCCCCCTGCTGAGTAATGAGGGGGGAGTTGCAGAGAGCGATGAGGAGAAAGCAAAGCTATTAAACATTTTTTTCTCCACTGTATTGACTGAAGAAAATAAACTGTCAGATGAAATGTAGAATGTAAAAGTTAATTAATAAAAGTGCCCTGCCTGACCCAGGAAGAAGTACTTAAATATCCTAAGATAATTAAGTAATGTCATAGCCAGACCCTTATTTCTGATATTTAAGTACTCTATACTGACTGGGAGTGTTCCACAGGATTGACGCATGGCAAATGTGGTGAAAATATTCAAAAAGGGTCCAAAAACAGAGCCCGGAAACTATAGGCCGGTAAGTTTAACATCTGTTGTGGGTAAACGGTTTGAAGGTTTTGTAAGAGATGCTATCTTGGAGGATCTCAATAAAAATAAGCAAATAAAGCAATATCAGCATGGCTTTATGGGGGTTCGGTCATGTCAAACTAATTTAATCAGTTTCTATGAGGAGGTAAGTTCTAGACTTGACAGCGGCGAATCAATGGATGTCGTATATCTGGACTTTTCCAAAGCATTTGACACTGTACCACATAAAAGGTTAGTATATAAAATGAGAATGCTTGGACTGGGAGAAAATGTCTGTATGTGGGTAAGTAACTGGCTCAGTGATAGAAAACAGAGGGTGGTTATTTATGGTACACACTCAGACTGGTTCACTGTCACTAGTGGAGTACCTCAGGGGTCAGTAGTGGGTCCTATACTCTTCAATATATTTATTAATGATCTTGTAGAAGGCTTGCACAGTAAAATATCAATGTTTGCAGATGACACTAAACTGTGTAAAGTAATTGACACGGAAAAGGACAGTATACTGCTACAGAGGGATCTGGATAGATTAGAGACTTGGGCAGAGAAGTGGCAGATGAGGTTTAACACTGACAAATGTAAGGTTATGCACATGGGGAGGAATAATGCAAGTCACCCATACATACTAAATGGTAAAACACTGGGTAACACTAACGTGGAAAAGGACCTAGGAATTTTAGTGAACAGCAAACTTACCTGTAAAAACCAGTGTCAGGCAGCTGCTGCCAATAAGATAATGGGTTGCATCAAAAGGGCATAGATGACCCTGATGAGAACATATGAGAGAAAATGGAGAACCGCACTCTGAAAGTTCCGGTGCCAATCAAAGGCTAAAATAGCCACATTCATGTAGTAGAAATTGAGGCACTCAGATTTTGGTTGCATTTAAGAATTTTTTTATTCATGCATTATTTTCATGTTCCAGTTGCCCAATTTATGCCGAAATCAGAAAAATAGAAAAAACTGACCGGACGTTTCGGTCTCAAACGGACCTTCCTCAGCGGTCATAAATTATTTTATCTGTGTGGCATATGGAGTAATCGGCAGGGCGCTGGAGGTGCCGATATTCACGATAAAAATTTGCGATTAGAATATTATTGATTAACACTATTGGCGGAAACTAAACTCTTTAGAGATGGTTTTATAACCCATTCCAACCTGACAAGCATTAACAACTCTTCTTCTGAAGTCCTCAGAAATCTCCTTTGTTTGTGCCATGATACACTTTCATAAACGTGTTGTGAGGATCAGACTTTGATAGATCCCTGTTCTTTAAATAAAACAGGTCACCCACTCACACCTGATTGTTATCCCATTGATTAAAAACCCTGGGCTCTAATTTCACTTTCAAATTATCTACTAATCCTAAAGGTTTACATACTTTTGACACTCATGTGATATTGAATCATTTCCAAGTCTATTTTTGATCCATTTGATTTGGTAATCATTATCTACCTTGTGTGAAAATCTGATGTAGTTTTAGGTTATATATACAGCATATATATGTATTTATATATATATATATATATATATATATATACACACACATGTACATATATACGTGTACACACACATTTTTTCTCTGTGCAAATATGTTTCATTCAGTTTCTGAGTAGACATGAAAACCAAAAATGGTGAGATCATGGGAAGTAGTCTAGATGTGACTGTATTGTATGTGCGTTGTATGCAGTCTACTGTAATCAGACAACATGGGGAGTCATATGAACCTATCAACAAGTTAATAAACAATGCCAAAAGCAATTACAAAATTCCATTTTTATTTGCCATGTTAAATAGAATAAACCCGCACCTTGAAGCCCTCTGGGAGATGATTTACCATTTCCAGAATGGGACATTGAAAACTAGATTTGTGTGAAAATGTGACGAGCACTTCTTCCCACCTACAATAAAAAAAGAAGTGTAATAATACTTACCCATACACAACAAAACTTTCATAGATAAATGTCCATACATACTGTTCACAATAATACATACACAGCTACAGTGACTTTTAATGAAAGGCAATTCTACAATAAACTTTCCCATAAAATGCATCCAGATACATTAAAGTTATTGCAAGGAATTAATAAAACATGGAATTATTACTTGTAGAGCCAATACCACTCTCTAGACACAACAGTGACACCAGACACCATGGACAAGAGTGGTGCTGGTTCGGAAAGAAAACAGTCTTGTTATTCTAATCTCATACAACCTCTAATCTCATACAACTAATTGGTGTAATCTTAAAGGTATGGCACTTTCACTTCTGTGTGTTCAGATGAATACTAGACTATGGGTAAAGACAGTATGCCAGATGGAAATTCAGAAGACTTTTACTAAATATTGTTATTATATGAATTGTTTCCTTTGTGAATTATCAACATGGCACCTGAATCATCGCCACAAGATTAATTAAAGTGCCATTATCTCAAAAACCTTTAATAGTGGCAGTCTGGGTGCCTAGACCCTCACTGATCATGGGAATAAAGGGACAAAAATGTTAGCATAGCAAGTCTTAGCATAGCTACAGTATCTAGTGTATATATACGGTTTTATGACATTTTACACCCTATTTTACACCCTTAAAATATGGCTTAGCTGTTCTTTACATCTGTCATAGACTGGAATGGAGTTAGATGACCCAGACCTTTTACAGCCGCCTCAATATTAATTAAAAACATGGATGCAAAGTCAACTTTGTTAGAAGGCCCTCATCCTCTAGATAGCTGTGGTTCTCAGAAATGGGACCCATACCAATCAGACATTTTAGGGCCCAGTCCCATGACAGTAGTCAAAGAACTGCCACATTATTTTCATCTGTCATTGACTGATCTATTTCAACATAACTGGCTAATCAGTTTAAGGAAAGAGCAGAGATATCACTGATTTCTGTATTACTTTATGTGCTTGCATATAAGACAGAATCGTGTTTTACCTATCACTCTGAATTGCCATCAAGACCACATCCTTTCTTCCTCCACGTATTGCCTCATGAATAAAAGAAGCCTCAAGTACATTTAAAGTTACTGCTGCTCCACTTTCCAGCAGAAGACCAACAGCTTTGGAGTGTCCCTCACGAGCGGCTAGATGAAGAGGTGTGTTCTACATTAAGTAATAGATATCTGATTAGTGCAGAGAAGGACAGCATAAAACAGCAATCAAAAGCCACATTTTGCAGTGAATATTTTTTTCTCTTACATTAGGAATTCTTATAGTTAATACTTCAAGATTCAAGTCCTTCCTTGCAACTCCATCTCTTTCTATCTTCAATCTATGTGCAGTCTTCGTTAAATAATTTTATCATCTTATCGCCCCACAATCAGGTTCAGGGGCAATTTATCCCCAAATTATGGACACCCAAACATTTATTTGGACAAATTGGAAAACCATAATGAATGATACAGATTATGGGTAACACATGTCTGTACCTCATTATTCTGATAATAGTTAATTATGAATATTTACTGTGAACTGTAAAACAATCAAAATTACTAGAGACCAGCAAAGTTTTGAAAAAGTCAGTAAATGCATTGTCTAGCACACAGGAAAACAGATGAAGGTATGGTCTGGCACACAAGAGGGCTGATAAAGGCGTGGTCTGGCACATAGGAGAGCTAAAGACTTCTATCACTGGAATATGTTTTAGAAATGCCATAAATAACCATACTAATAAAGATTAATGGATTTTGTTGTACTTGCATTGTTTCAGTTATCAGTTTACCTTTTCTTTATCTGCTTTATCAATAAGTGCAATAGATGTATCCAGAAGAACCTTGATGGTACGAGTGTAACCTCCAAAGGCTGCACAGTGCAAGCCTGTCCATCCACGATAATCACTTAAAATAAATAAACCAAAAGCAGCAGTAATGAGGAAAATACTAATAAAATTACATGGTGGATAAAAAAGTTTTGGTTTTATCAGAACCTCCTCTAGCAGAATGATGGTAATGATGAAAAGGATGCTGATAAAACAATAGAAATTGGTCCAGCAACTAATTGGTGTAATCTTAAAGGTATGGCACTTTCACTTCTGTGTGTTCAGATGAATACTAGACTATGGGTAAAGACAGTATGCCAGATGGAAATTCAGAAGACTTTTACTAAATATTGTTATTATATGAATTGTTTCCTTTGTGAATTATCAACATGGCACCTGAATCATCGCCACAAGATTAATTAAAGTGCCATTATCTCAAAAACTTTTAATAGTGGCAGTCTGGGTGCCTAGACCCTCACTGATCACGGGAATAAAGGGACAAAAATGTTAGCATAGCAAGTGTTAGCACAGCTATCTAGTGTATATATACGGTTTTATGACATTTTACACCCTATTTTAGCAATTGCACATTGAACAGCTTTTACAAAAGACCTCACTGTCGTACTTCATGTGAAAACCATACCTGCCCTTTCTACAGTACCTGCAGAATTTATTTTTCCCTATTGAATCAATAAGAAGATAATATAAGAAAATTGAAACAAAAGTATGAGTTCTAAGTGACATTGCTTTTCACTGTAGCATGTTGGCTATTGACCTTAGCCAAGTGGATACCCCTACACACCACCATTGCTCTCAGTGATGGTAGATGCAATATATAATATCCTGTACAGCTCAGTAGTCTCTCCTATGTAGACATGTGCTATGAGAACACTAATTCTTGCAGCCATCCATCTGCATTTTTCTCCACAGCTTCCCTTAGTTGACTGTATACTGACCCACTACAACTTTTTGCTTTAAAAGGTTCTGACAGTGGGGGATGTCCAGAATCATAAATCTTCTTCCCTGTCTCCTCCATTTCAGTGTTTCAGATTTATAATAATTTGGATTCCAGACGTCAAAAGAAATCAGAGAAGAGATCAAACAAGAAATCAACAGGGTAAAGGGGCTGTGCCTGGTTACAACTGCCACTGTAACAAACCCTATAGTTATACCACTGGTGGAAGGACCAGATTAATGTACTTTGAAATCACTCCACACGTTTCGGACAGTACATTTCCAGCAACATGCTGAGCATGCCACTAAAGTTCTGTATATTACCAATAAGCCTACATGAGGGTGAGATAAGTATACTTCCAAAAGTGATTCATATTTGACTTATTTACATATGTGGAGGAAGGAATAGTTTAATTGAAGTTTATGTTCATACCTTAAAAGAAGAGCTCCCCTCTTGAGTAAAAGAAAAACTATTCTGTCATGTCCATTTTCAGCAGCTAAATGCAGAGGTGTCATTCCCTTTTCATCTGCATCATTGAGAAGCGTAGCATCGGGCACAAATCTTAAGAGCCGGTCACATGTGTTGTAACGACCATATCTTTGATAGGAAACAGAAATATTGGTTTATGAATATAAAGAATCTAGTCACTATAAATGTAAAAATGCATGCAAAACCTATGCATTCAACATGTCTTGTGTGAACCCAGCCTTAAAGAGTCACTGCTATTTCACACACTTTCATTTCATTTATTGAATTTTGTAATTAGCAAATTTGTAAATCACTTCATTTAAAAACTATGCCTGCATCCACCTAAAAAAAGCTGTAAAGTTGTAGTCTCACTTCTACCTAATTAAGACGGCAGAGAGGAAGTGGGGGCGTGTCAGAGCTAGCTGAGCCTGATAAAAGAACTGCTTCTACACCACTTCTGATGATAACGGGAGTATCCTGCTTCTCTGTAAGTGTAATTTATCCCTCCTTATCTGTTCTTTGAGCAAATATAGTGTAAACTAAGTGAAAGAAAGTCACAGCAGTACAGTACTAGCAGATTCCACAGAAGGGAGACACCCCCTGCTTGTAAGAGAAATGAATCTAGCTGTGCAGTTAAAACAGGGAATAATTAGGCTAAAAAGACATTAGGGAAGCCCAAAAAGACCTATATATAGCTCCCTTATTTATGGATGTCCTGGACAATCCATGCTAAACATGAACATATTCAATCTTATGATTTTCTTCAGATTATTAGATTGTCCTTTAACAACACTAGGGAATATACTAAGCTTTGTTGTGCCCTACAAAATATGCGCCATAAATGAAATCCTATGCTGATGTACTTCCTAACCTTTAAAGGGAATGTATTACTGATATTTTATTTCATAACTAAAACATGCCTGAGCTGCCCTCTGCTCTCTGAACAGCAGTTCAGTGATCGGCTTGACAGCAGCCACCCAGACACAAACAGTATCCTGGAACTGACTCATTGCCTTCTATAGGAGCATGTCTGGGACATTTCCAAAGGTCCCTATGCAGGAAGGGGGAGGAGATGAACCTTCTACATCATCTATCAACAATTATTTGATCCTGTGTTATCTTCCAGAGTTCTACAATACAGGTGTTATCTGTCATTGTAACCCTTCTTCTTGTGAGGATAATGAGATGACTGAGAAGTGATCATTACTGAGCAGAAAGTGTCAGCCTGTTGTATCAATAGTATGTGTAAAAACCTTTCTGGATTAGTTTTACATACTGTATAGATAGGGATGTAGAAAATAGATATATGTTTGAGCTAAACTTTGATTTAAAGAAAGGGTCATTTTCTGACAATGCATTCTCTTTCACTTTTCAATGTATGGTAGTTTGTTAGCAAAGTCCTCCTTCTTTCTGAACTCCAGCAGCACCGAAATCTCCAATCAGCAGAAATCCTCTGCTGCAAAGTTGCTGTTGATTACTGACTCTCTGATGGATACAGATACCTAGGGCTAATCAACTACATGACAAAGTAACATCTTGAGGCCCACATATATGTTAGTGTATTGTCAACTGAATCCTGATGAGAACAACGGGTTTGGCCAACACTCCACTGTGTGCACGGAGCTCCCAACTCTCCCCTGACAGAATGAGCAAAATGAGTATTTTTGCCTGATCATTTTATTTTGTTCTCCCTGGGGAGAAGCAGCCACCAGAAATCTCTGGCAGTGGCTTTCTCCCCTCTCCCTATCAAATACACATACACACATGGAGGAGGCGAGGGGGAGCCGGGAGTTATGTCTGTCGCCCAAACTATCATCCATCTGACAGTTATTGAAAATGTATGGCCGCCTTTAGGCTAGACTCACTTCTGAGGCCAAACTACAGTATTCTATTCCAGCATAGGAACAGAATACTGGAATTATCAGATCCGACACGTACCAGACACCACTAGCGCCCAGTGCTCCACAGCAGTATTTTGTCCTGTTTTTTCTTATTTATATTTTTTTTTGCTGGAATCTGCAATGGAGGCTCCTGCCGGAACCTTTGCTGCAGATGTGAACTTAGCGTTACAGTAAGTACTGCAGCATGATTTTTAATGTATAACTGGAGATATACATTAAAGGGTCATTAACTTTTCATTTTTTTTTTATATATCATAGAGACATATTAAATTCAAAAGTTTAGATCAGTGGGCGATCATGGACCCCCATGATCTCTAGACTGAGGGGAGAGAAGGTGTTCATAGCACGCTCTCCAATGCTGAGGACTGAATCAAGATGGACTCATAGACTTCTACTGAGCCTGTCCTGTGCAGTGAGGAGAAACTTCTCTCCCCTTGTTTATCAGACTCCCATTGATCTAAACTTTTAATACTGTATGTCGTTATGACATATGAAATGTTTTTCAAAAAGCTGGTGATCCTTTAACATTATTACAACCAATAAAAGTGTGCTACAATACCAGAGTGCATAAAACGTACAAAGCAGCAAAGTGCAGAGCTGATCTTTTATTCTTGGTTTTGGAATACAGAGACACATTAAGTCCAAGAAGATTGTTCACAGAGTTTGGAACACCATGGCGGCAGGCATAATGTAGTGGAGTGCAACCATCTGTGTCTTCATCACTCACGAGATTCTTTACGTCTGCCCTCTATAAATAAAAATTGTTGGAAAATATCCATTAAATGTAAATAGTCGACATTATCTGTGTTGAAAGAGACATTTAGATCTAACATCATTTACAGTAAATCTATATAGTTTTATCCAAAACGTGAACTTGTTTTATGTAAAGATGAGCAAACCACTCAAGATTTTTTTCAGGTCTGGTTTGCCAATTTTTTAAAAAAAAGTTTAGTTGAGATCCAAATCGATTCAGGGAGAACCAAAGTTGCTCCAATTGCCATGAGAGTTGGTGTATTACCCCCTCTAGCGTTCTAGGTCTCATAACTTAAAAAAAAAAACTTGTTATGTCTTTTTGTTTATTTTTTATGATTTTTTTTTCTCTTCCCCTCCCCAAGCTATGGAACGCAATCACAGCAATAATAAATAATGTCTGAGTGACTCTGACATACATAGCTATGGGTAATCGCACGTCTGATGGCGTTAAAGTGAACAATACCTAAAAAAATTGAACAATACCAAAAAACATTATTACAGCCTTGTGGAAATGTAATTCACGAAAACCGACAATTGAGACTAGTTTCTCAATTTCACATTAACACTCAGAAGAAGATTGCTGCATTACCGTGAGCATTGCTGCAGTAATCATGTATATATGCTGGTTAATTAAATTGAACACCCCCCCACCCAAAAAAATAAAATAATTACAACTGTATGGAAATGGAATTCATGGAAATGACACTCAATTTCACGTTCAGATTCACAGGTAGATTGCTGCTATACCTTGTGTATTGATGCAGTAATTACATATATTTGCTGCTTAATTAAATTGAACCCCACAAAAAAGGATTCTGTGTGCTAGGAGGCACAGCCAGCCACAGCCATAGCTTCTGTCTTCACTCTCCCTGGCTGTTAGCTTCCCTGCTTATCCCTAATCTACACACAATTGTTCTTTGTAAGCTTAGCCTTTCCTTTTACTCTCCCTAGCAATAGAATACAAGTTTGATTGATTTATTATTGTCCCTGACCCAACCACCCTCATTCACAGCCCAGCACAGAATGGCATTCTGCTCGTTCTGCTAGGGCACCTCCCGGCCTACTTCAGCATTGATTGGCTCAACCAGGCTCTCTGTCAGCCTAGGAGCCAATCAGGCAAGCCCTCCCCCCCCCCACTTCCTCTTCATGCAAGACCCCTTCTTCCTCCTAAATGCTTTTTTTTCATTCTGACATGTGCACTAAAATGGCGCTATGCACCGCTTTATTGGATTAGTGTAAAACAAACCTGAAAAGATTCTGAACTGGCTCACTCATCTTTGGGTTTCATGGAAACTATTGTAGTACTACTATACCGTATTTTCCCCCCAAAAAATGGGGGGGAAATGCCCCTGCGTCTTATGGGGCGAATACTGACATTTTTACATCACAGGCTGCGATGTATGAGCGAGCGGTGAGGGACTGGGAGGAGGAGCTGGGGGCCGGCAATTGCGGCGGGGCCGGTGCAGTCACTGTACTCCGGCCCCGCCGCTCCAGTGCTACACTATACAAATATAACATGTATTATTCAATTAAAAGTGATTAAACATGCCCCCCACTTTTAATATTACTGTACACCCTAACAGCTTCTGTAGAATGTAGGCAGGCCGGGCGGGCGGCAGCGTAACTCCCTGATGTCACGTGCCTGCGCCGCCTACATTATGAATGAAACAGGCGGCGCAGGCACGTGACGTCAGTGAGTGATGCGCCGGCCGCCCGGCCTGCCTGCCTGCGTTGTACAGAAGCTGTTAGAGTGTACGGTAATATTAGAAGTGAGGGGGCATGTTTAATCACTTTTAATTGAATGAGACATTTTATATTTGTATACTGCAGCACTGGAGCAGTGTGTGTGTGTGTGTGTGGGGGGGGAATCTGTGGATGACAGTTTTATGGGAGACATCTGTGGATGGCAATGTTAAGGGGTGGGGGGTCTGTGGATGGCACTGTTATGGGCTGTGGGGTCTGTGGATGGCACTATTATGGGCTGGGGGGTCTGTGGATGGCACTGTTATGGGGTGGGGGGTCTGTGGATGGCACATATATAACAGTGCCGCCCACAGATCCCCCATAACAGTGCCATCCACAGATCCCCCATAACAGTGCCATCCACAGATCCCCCATAACAGTGCAATCCACAGATCCCCATAACAGTGTCAGCCACAGATCCCCCCGTAACAGTATCCTTCACAGATCCCCCCATAACAGTGTCCGTCACAGATCCCCATAACAGTGCGTCATCCACAGATCCCCCATAACAGTGCGTCACCCACAGATCCCCCCATAACAGTGCGTCATCCACAGATCCCCCATAATAGTGCCATCCCCAGATCCCCCATAACAGTGCCATCCCCAGATCCCCCCATAACAGTATCCTTCACAGATCCCCCATAATAGTGCCATCCACAGATCCCCAGTAATAGTGCCATCCACAGACTACCATTAGTTCCAAACCCACCAAAAGCACACCTTTTGGTTAAAAATATTTTTTTTCTTATTTTCCTCCCAAAAACCTAGGTGCGTCTTATGGGTGAAAAATATGGTAATTTAGAGAGTGAATGTAGTGCTGCTGACATGGGTATACACAGCACAGAAATGGACAATAATGCGTGAGAGTCAAGATTTAAAATGTACTTATTGTTTTTGCTTTTTTATATTCATAGAATTAAAATATATACAAAATAATTGCTGATTGTTCGCCTGCTTCCCTTCACACTGCCATTAAAGAGGTTATCTCATGTTTAATGTAAAAAATGAAAATCAGACATCAAATAGCACATGGCAATCTCTTTCTAACAAAGCTAAAACCAGCCCACACAAAAATCCAGAGATCTTCTCATTCATTGCTCTAATTGCACTGCTAGATTTATTTCTGCTGCAGCTCAGGGGGCATGTCCTTTATGCCGCAGCTCTCACCCTATCACAGTTCAGGGGATGTGTACTTTCTGCTGCAGCTCTCCCGATCACAGCTCAGGGAATGTGTCATTTTTCAGGGTGTATGTTCTTTCTCAGGGGGCATGTTTTTTCTCCGGCAGTTCTTTCTCTGTCACAGCTTCTTAACAGTAGATAAGGCTGGTGACAGTTAAAGAATGGAATTGAGCTTGTGCGATGACCTCAGCAATGTTACTTGGGTGGACAGAGAAATAAGGAAAACAACAAACAGCAGGTGGGGCTATGCAGATACATTTTATTGAGTAACGCAATGATTATACTAAAATTTTAATGACATGCAATTACAAAAGTATTCAGATCCGGGTCCAGCCACTTAAATTTAAAACGTTTTAAATTACGCAACACTGGCTCATTGCAGTCACCATTAGGAGTAGATTGCGAAAGACCGATATAATGACATTACAGTGAATTCCTGATGAGGCAGTGCAGAGAATGGTAGTGGTAGAGGCCCTGATGAAGTGTTGTGTCACAGTTTACTCCCTGGGGCCATTGCTCCTGAGTAGAGTTGAGCGAACCCTAACTGTAAAGTTCGGGTTCGGTGTTCGGCGCTTTCTTGGCGCTTTTTGAAAGGCTGCACAGCAGCCAATCAACAAGCGTTTAGCTGTGTGCCCTTAGAAGCCATCACAGCCATGCCTACTATTGGCCAAGTGATTGGCCAACTGCAGCATGTGATCCAGCCTCTATTTAAGCTGGAGTCACGTAGCGCCGCCCGTCACTCTGCTCTGATTAGTGTAGGGAGAGGCTGCAGCTGCTGTCAGGGAGAGATCAGGGAGAAATATTAAGAAGAACTGCCTTTTTACTCAGCGATCTAAATCCAATGTGTTTTGTGGGTGCAGTGCACAATTATTTTAAGCCTGCACTGAGCCAACTTCTGCTGAAAACGAACTTTTTTTTACTTCAGTTTGTCACTATCAATACCTAATCGGCAGCCATTTTATGCAACGATAGTGCATCAGCACTATCTATCTGCATGTCTGCTAGTCCAGAAATACAGCTTTTTTGCTGACTGTGCTTAAAAAAACTTTTTGTTCATATACTGGTCATCTTTGATTACACGTGCATAGGTGACAGTCACATTTAGGCCACAAATACGGCCATTTGGTTACTGCGGTTAAAAAAAAACTTTTTTTTCATATACTGGTCATCTTTGATTACACGTGCATAGGTGACAGTCACATTTAGGCCACAAATACGGCCATTAGGTTACTGCGGTTAAAAAAAGACCGTTTGTGCATATACTGATCATTTTTTATTAAACGGGCATTGATTACAGTCACATTTAGGCCACAAATACGGCCATTAGGTTACTGCGGTTTAAAAAAAAACGTTTGTTCATATACTGGCCATTTTCGATTAAACGTGCATTGATTACAGTCACATTTAGGCCACAAATACGGCCATTTGGTTACTGCGGTTTAAAAAAAAACTATTGTTCATATACTGGTCATTTTTGATTAAACGTGCATTGATTACAGTCACATTTAGGCCACAAATACGGCCGTTTGGTTACTGCGGTTTAAAAAAAAAACGTTTGTTTATATGCTGGTCATTTTTGATTAAACGTGCATTGATTACAGTCACATTTAGGCCACAAATACGGCCATTTGGTTACTGCGGTTTAAAAAAAGCGTTTGTTCATATACTGGTCATTTTTGATTAAACGTGCATTGATTGCAGTCACATTTAGGCCACAAATACGGCCATTTGGTTACTGCGGTTTAAAAAAAACTTTGTTCATATACTGGTCATCTTTGATTACACGTGCATAGGTGACGGTCACATTTAGGCCACAAATACGGCCATTTGGTTACTGCGGTTAAAAAAAAA
Organism: Bufo bufo; assembly: GCF_905171765.1. Lineage (NCBI taxonomy): Eukaryota > Metazoa > Chordata > Amphibia > Anura > Bufonidae > Bufo > Bufo bufo. The sequence goes on along the minus strand of NC_053393.1, from coordinate 110,117,922 downwards.
GTTTGTTCATATACTGGTCATTTTTGATTAAACATGCATTGATTACAGTCACATTTAGGCCACAAATACGGCCATTTGGTTACTGCAGTATAAAAAAAATTTTTTCTCATACACTGGTCATCTTTGATTAAACGTACATTGATTACAGTCACATTTAAGCCACAAATACGGCCATTAGCTTACTGCGGTTAAAAAAACGTTTGTTCATATACTGGTCATCTTTGATTAAACGTGCATTGATTACAGTCACATTTAGGCCACAAATACGACCATTTGGTTACTGCGGTTTAAAAAAAACTTTTGTTCATATACTGGTCATTTTTGATTAAACGTGCATTGATAATTCTGTCACATTTAGATTACAAATACGGCCGTTTGGTTACTGCGGTTTTAAAAAAAGTTTGTTCATATACTGGTCATTTTTGATTAAACGTGCATTGATTACAGTCACATTTAGGCCACAAATACGGTCATTTGGTTACTGCAGATTAAAAAAAAACGTTTGTTCATATACTGCAGCATGTGACCCAGCCTCTATTTAAGCTGGAGTCACGTAGCGCCGCCCGTCACTCTGCTCTGATTAGTGTAGGGAGAGGCTGCAGCTGCTGTCAGGGAGAGATCAGGGAGAAATATTAAGAAGAACTGCCTTTTTAAAAAAAAAAAAAAAACTTAAGGAGTTTGAAATCAAATTCAGGAAAAAATGAGGAGTGAAATCCGAAAGGTGCTCTTTGGAATGTGGGCCCCTTTGCCCACCTAGGCTGCAAAAAAGTGTCACACATCTGGTATCTCTGTATTCAGGAGAAGTTGAGGAATGTGTTTTGGGGTGTCTTTTTACATATACCCATGCTGGGTGAGATAAATATCTTGGTCAAATGACAACTTTGTATAAAAAAATGGGAAAAGTTGTCTTTTGCCAAGATATTTCTCTCACCCAGCATGGGTATATGTAAAATGACACCCCAAAACACATTCCCCAACTTCTCCCGATTACGGAGATACCAGATGTGTGACACTTTTTTGCAGCCGAGGTGGGCAAAGGGGCCCATATTCAAAAGAGCACCTTTCGGATTTCACAGGTCATTTTTTACAGAATTTGATTTCAAACTCCTTACCACACATTTGGGCCCCTAGAATGCCAGGGCAGTATAACTACCCCACAAGTGACCCCATTTTGGAAAGAAGAGACCCCAAGGTATTCGCTGATGGGCAAAGTGAGTTCATGGAAATTTTTATTTTTTGTCACAAGTTAGTGGAATATGAGACTTTGTATGAAAAAAAAAAATAAAAAAAAAAATAAGCATTTTCCACTAACTTGTGACAAAAAATAAAAAATTCTAGGAACTCGCCATGCCCCTCACGGAATACCTTGGGGTGTCTTCTTTCCAAAATGGGGTCACTTGTGGGGTAGTTATACTGCCCTGGCATTTTCCAGGGGCCCTAATGTGTGGTAAGTAGGTAAATGACCTGTGAAATCCTAAAGGTGCTCTTTGGAATATGGGCCCCTTTGCCCACCTAGGCTGCAAAAAAGTGTCACACATGTGGTATCGCCGTATTCAGGAGAAGTTGGGGAATGTGTTTTGGGGTGTCATTTTACATATACCCATGCTGGGTGAGAGAAATATCTTGGCAAAAGACAACTTTTCCCATTTTTTTATACAAAGTTGGCATTTGACCAAGATATTTCTCTCACCCAGCATGGGTATATGTAAAATGACACCCCAAAACACATTCCCCAACTTCTCCTGAGTACGGCGATACCAGATGTGTGACACTTTTTTGCAGCCTAGATGCGCAAAGGTGCCCAAATTCCTTTTAGGAGGGCATTTTTAGACATTTGGATACCAGACTTCTTCTCACGCTTTGGGGCCCCTAGAATGCCAGGGCAGTATAAATACCCCACATGTGACCCCATTTTGGAAAGAAGACACCCCAAGGTATTCAATGAGGGGCATGGCGAGTTCATAGAAATTTTTTTTTTTTGGCACAAGTTAGCGGAAATTGATATTTTTAATTTTTTTCTCACAAAGTCTCCCGTTCCGCTAACTTGGGAAAAAAATTTCAATCTTTCATGGACTCAATATGCCCCTCACGGAATACCTGGGGGTGTCTTCTTTCCGAAATGGGGTCACATGTGGGGTATTTATACTGCCCTGGCATTCTAGGGGCCCTAAAGCGTGAGAAGAAGTCTGGAATATAAATGTCTAAAAAATTTTACGCATTTGGATTCCGTGAGGGGTATGGTGAGTTCATGTGAGATTTTATTTTTTGACACAAGTTAGTGGAATATGAGACTTTGTAAGAAAAAAAAAAAAAAATTCTGCTAACTTGGGCCAAAAAAATATCTGAATGGAGCCTTACAGAGGGGTGCTAAATGACAGGGGGGTGATAAATGACAGGGGGGTGATCAATGACAGGGGGGTGATCAATGACAGGGGGGTGATCAATGACAGGGGGGTGATCAATGACAGGGGGGTGATCAGGGAGTCTATATGGGGTGATAACCACAGTCATTGATCACGCCCGTGTAAGGCTTCATTCAGACGTCCGGATGCGTTTTGCGGATCCGATCCATCTATCAGTGCATCCGTAAAAATCATGCGGACATCTGAATGGAGCTTTACAGGGGGGTAATCAATGACAGGGGGGTGATCAATGCCAGGGGGGTGATCAGGGAGTCTATATGGGGTGATCACCACAGTCATTGATCATGCCCCTGTAAGGCTTCATTCAGACGTCCGGATGCGTTTTGCGGATCGGATCCATCTATCAGTGCATCCGTAAAAATCATGCGGACATCTGAATGGAGCTTTACAGGGGGGTAATCAATGACAGGGGGGTGATCACCACAGTCATTGATCATGCCCCTGTAAGGCTTCATTCAGACGTCCGGATGCGTTTTGCGGATCCGATCCATCTATCAGTGCATCCGTAAAAATCATGCGGACATCTGAATGGAGCTTTACAGGGGGGTAATCAATGACAGGGGGGTAATCAATGACAGGGGGGTGATCAGGGAGTCTATATGGGGTGATCACCACAGTCATTGATCATGCCCCTGTAAGGCTTCATTCAGACGTCCGGATGCGTTTTGCGGATCCGATCCATCTATCAGTGCATCCGTAAAAATCATGCGGACATCTGAATGGAGCTTTACAGGGGGGTAATCAATGACAGGGGGGTGATCACCACAGTCATTGATCATGCCCCTGTAAGGCTTCATTCAGACGACCGGATGCGTTTTGCGGATCCGATCCATGTATCAGTGCATCCGTAAAAATCATGCGGACATCTGAATGGAGCTTTACAGGGGGGTAATCAATGACAGGGGGGTAATCAATGACAGGGGGGTGATCAGGGAGTCTATATGGGGTGATCACCACAGTCATTGATCATGCCCCTGTAAGGCTTCATTCAGACGTCCGGATGCGTTTTGCGGATCCGATCCATCTATCAGTGGATCCGTAAAAATCATGCGGACGTCTGAATGGAGCTTTACAGGGGGTTGATCAATGACAGGGGGGTAATCAATGACAGGGGGGTGATCAGGGAGTCTATATGGGGTGATCAGGGGTGATTAGGGGTGATCAGGGGCTAATAAGGGGTTAATAAGTGATGGGGGGGGGGTGTAGTGTAGTGTAGTGGTGCTTGGTGCTACTTTACTGAGCTACCTGTGTCCTCTGGTGGTCGATCCAAACAAAGGGGACCACCAGAGGACGAGGTAGCAGGTATATTAGACGCTGTTATCAAAACAGCGTCTAATATACCTGTTAGGGGTTAAAAAAAACACATCTCCAGCCTGCCAGCGAACGATCGCCGCTGGCAGGCTGGAGATCAACTCTCTTACCTTCCGTTCCTGTGAGCGCGCGCGCCTGTGTGCGCGCGTTCACAGGAAATCTCGCGTCTCGCGAGATGACGCGTATATGCGTGACTGTGCGCAGCGCTGCCACCTCCGGAACGCGATCCTGCGTTAGGCGGTCCGGAGGTGGTTAAAAAAACTTTTTGTTCATATACTGGTCATCTTTGATTACACGTGCATAGGTGACAGTCACATTTAGGCCACAAATACGGCCATTAGGTTACTGCGGTACTTTTGCCGTCAATGAACCCCTGCTGTGCCTGGGTGACAGGGGCCTAAATCTCTCAAAATCCTCTGTTCTATTGCTGGGTGACATGAACCCCCTTTTGCCGTGAATGAACCCCTGCTGTGCCTGGTTGACAGGGGCCTAAATCTCTCAAAATCGTCTGTTCTATTGCTGGGTGACATGAACCCCATTTTCCCGTGAATGAACCCCTGCTGTGCCTGGTTGACAGGGGCCTAAATCTATCAAAATCGTCTGTTCTATTGCTGGGTGACATGAACCCCCTTTTGCCGTGAATGAACCCCTGCTGTGCCTGGGTGACAGGGGCCTAAATCTTTCAAAATCGTCTGTTCTATTGCTGGGTGACATGAACCCCCTTTTCCCGTGAATGAACCCCTGCTGTGCCTGGTTGACAGGGGCCTAAATCTCTCAAAATCGTCTGTTCTATTGCTGGGTGACATGAACCCCATTTTCCCGTGAATGAACCCCTGCTGTGCCTGGGTGACAGGGGCCTAAATCTCTCAAAATCGTCTGTTCTATTACTGGGTGACATGAACCCCCTTTTGCCGTGAATGAACCCCTGCTGTGCCTGGGTGACAGGGGCCTAAATCTCTCAAAATCGTCTGTTCTATTGCTGGGTGACATGAACCCCCTTTTCCCATGAATGAACCCCTGCTGTGCCTGGTTGACAGGGGCCTAAATCTCTCAAAATCGTCTGTTCTATTACTGGGTGACATGAACCCCCTTTTGCCGTGAATGAACCCCTGCTGTGCCTGGGTGACAGGGGCCTAAATCTCTCAAAATCGTCTGTTCTATTGCTGGGTGACATGAACCCCCTTTTGCCATGAATGAACCCCTGCTGTGCCTGGGTAACAGAGGCCTAAATATATCAAATTCCTCTGTTCTATTGCTGGGTGACATGAACCCCCTTTTGCCGTGGATCAACCCCTGCTCTGCATTGCTGACAGGGAGCTAAATTTAGTGAAAACATCTGTTACTGATCGTAAGATGTGCGAGTACAAGCGCATGCTGGTAGACGCGCTGCTTATGGCATTCCCACCTGACAGCGGGGGCACAGTGGAAGCACAAGGCGAAGGCAGAGGAGAAGGAAGAGGTCGCCAACGCAGCTGGGGCACCGCCAGCACCTGGGAAGGCAGGGTTAGCATGACCCAAATGTGGAAAAGCTTTGTCAGCCTTGGAGGTGCTGACCTGCCCTGCAGCCAGTGTATAGTGTGAACGTGTGTTTAGCATGGCAGAGAGAATTATCACAGGCCGCAGCCAATGTGGACAAGCTTACGTTTATTAAAATGAACCAGGCATGGATCCCACAGGACTTGTCCGTACCTTGTGCAGAATAGACATTTATACCAGCCTCAACCATCCATTCTTGTACTCAAGTGCACTTATTCTTTGTTTTATTTTGTTATATATCCCAATTTAAAAATAAAAAATAACACAAATCAGTGTTGGCTACCTATACCTCCTTCACCGCCGCTTCCACCTACACTGCCACGTCAACCTACACCGCCACATCCACTCATCCACCGCCCCCTTAACCTCCTACTCCTAGATCCAGATTTTTATTTTTTATTTTTCTGTATTTTATGTTATTTTAAGTAATTTCCCTATCCACATTTGTTTGCAGAACAGTTGTCATGCTCTTAAGCACATTTTGATGCCTTTTGCAGCCCTCTAGCCCTTTCCAGGATTATTTTAGAGCCATTTTAGTGGCCAAAGTTCAGTTCGGGTCAAGTTCGAGTCCCGAACCCGAACTTTTTTTTCAAGTTCGGCCGAACCTGCCAAACCCGAACATCCAGGTGTCCGCTCAACTCTACTCCTGAGGATTGGTGCCATAGAAATGTAGTTGGAAGAATGAGGCCAAATTTGAATGTATAACAGTCACTTTGTACTAAGTGCAAAGTATAAAGTCAGGTACATTCAATAGCAGCTGATTCAAAGTGTAATTTCTGACACCAATAAGGAAGTATGGAGGCATTTTAAATGGCTGCAACTTAGGGGTTTAAATATCCACTATTAGGTCTAGACTTTAGCTTGAACTAGCCTAGTAGTAGTCTTGGGTCATAGATATCTGAGATATAATCCCTCACCTTACAGCAGTAAATAATATGCAGGTTTTCAGCTTTTCACTCTGTTGTCTTTACTCTTAATTATTTGCTTGTGGCTGGATTACATTGATCTCTCTGCAGAATCTTTTACAGGAGCTCTGCAGTGTGCTTCCTCTCTCAGGCTACACAGGAAGTCCCCCTCCTGGCAAGAAGCAGGACCAGCCCATGCCTACCAAGAGGGGAGGAACAGGGTGGTTAGCCCTATTCCTGCCAACCTTTTTTCCATCCATATCCCTGCTAGTACTTATGGCCAAAACTAGAGCTGAACGATGTTTTGAAAAATTTGATTAGCCAACTTCGCCAAAGTTAGCCAAGAAATTTGATTTGTTACAAATTAATTAGTCACAAATCACTATAAATCAGGTACATCCAGGCCATTCTGCTTTATGGTATGGCCACACAGAGCGGCCATGCTGTGGGCGGGTTTCGGCCATGCTGCGGCGAAGAACCAGGCAGCCAATTAGTTTCCTGGCTTCTTATTTTCACTTTGTCACCGTGCAGCCGCCATTTTAGAAGAAACTGATTCGTTACCACAAAGAGTGAGAAAATTCAGATTCGTTGCAAATTTGCAGATACCCAAAGACATGGGTTACTACAGCAGCTACAGGCAAATAGAATTTTGTCAAACCTTAAGGAAAGCAGGGAGTTTGAAGCTCTGAAGCAGAAAATGCAGCATAGATTCACATAAAGTATTATGGAGACTTACATTTTCTTAAAGATTGTCTAAGCAAACCTATAAGTACAGTATGTAAGCATTCACAATGTACAAAATGTACCTGTAGAAATTCCTCTCTGATGTTCTTTAACCCTCCTGGCTGCAATACTGTCAGATGAAGAAAATTCCTTCCAAAATTATCCGTCAGCTTTACATCAGCTTCTAAAATTGAATATATGTCAGTGCATCAATAAATCAGAAATCACTCCCACAGTCCTGGCCACCATAGAGGCTGGAGCATTTTCCTATAGTGTGCAAGCACGCCCGCCACTGATGGATTGCAGGGTGGTTGTAACTCCTAGAAACGAGCAGTGTATAATGGGATGGAAAAATGAATCAAGCTAGTAAAGGAGGCAATATGGATAATCAAAAATAAATTAGTACGTGCCTTGTATTAACTTTCTCTACATGATAAATGCCTTTTGTTGAAGTGAGACATACCCTTTAATAGATTGTCATCTCTCCACCAACTGTGGTGATGTGTACAGTATAAGTGCTGGGAGACGTGTATATCCCACCCAGATAACTCAGCTGGGTGAGATAACTGAAATCCATAAAGCTGCAATGGTTTCAGCAAAGTGTAATTTGTTGAGACAGTTTTGTCTAGATGTTGTTCTGGGCTGGATTTCATGTGGACTGGGGATAGGTTTGGTAGTGGGATCTGCCAGTCAACACCCTTCCACTACATACCGTATATTGTCTTTTGCCTGCTGCTGTAATCAAGGAGGAATAAAACAACCCTCTGTGTATGAGTTAGAGGGACAAAGGCTAAGGAAGCCTGGGAGAGAGGGGAGCCTGAGAGGCTCTGTGTGGTCTCAGCCAGGAGGGCTGAGGGACCACGAGACTTTGTAAAGCCTGAAGTTTGGGGGGCCCAGTGACGCTTACGGAAAGAGGGTCACACAGTCAGAGTCGGGTGGACTTCTGGACCATCTCCCCCCAAGGGTGCTGGTGTGGTCACAGCCTGGAGGCTGCTGAACTGTGTCTGAGGAAGCCGGATCTAATCCCGTGTGTGAATGGCGCTCTGTAGGAGAGGTAGAGACAACACGTGTATTAGGTAGAGCCCAGATGGGCAGGTGTTTATGTGTGTAATGGTGCTGAAGTGCCAAAATAAAGCACCTTTTGTACTTGAACCGCGTTGTCAGATGAGAAATCTGTGATTGCGACCCCCTGAGAGAGAGTGATCCCTTACACAACTAAAAGTTTAAGAAATGTAGAATGGCAACTCTGAATCATACAGTCTAGTGCCAGAGTCATATCTTTGTATTGCTTATTTTATACTGTAGCTTGTTTACTTTCATTCAAAAGCAATGTTCCACCATCCAGAAGCTTGAGAGCCATATATTGTTCTTGTGTCCTTGTATGTGGCTCACCAGCTGGTGGCAGCTGTGAATATCATTGTTCCCTAGTGGGCCCAGGCATATTATTGTGCTATTGATTATTTTAGCACAACAATCAAACCTACCACCAGAAATGACCCACTGGGTAAGCACCATATGACTCGGTCACATCTTTGACTTTTAATACTCAGTGTGTCTTGAAGTCACTTTTCAGATGTTGAAGTGGTTCAGGAGCAAGAGAAGGTTAGGGACCTCAATTGTCTTCGTGTAGCTTAACAATTGTATGTTCAACTTGTGGTTTAGTCACTGTGGCATTTTATCTCAAAGCACCAGAGATGTTGCTACAGCCTTTGCTTCACCTGGGGGGAAAAAATTCTGTTTGCTGCACTAGTCCTGTATCAAGATACCCTTACCAGGGAAGAATGACTAGCTGGGGTTGCTGCTAAGACCCAACACCCAAGGCACACATCCAACCAGTTAAGTTTCCTGGTCACAGTGTTTCTCAGTATATCACAGTGATGCTTTTGAATTGCATGCCAAATATTTGCTCCAAAAATAAATATAAAATAAAAAAATAATATTTAATAAAATTAAATAAAGTATTTTTTTTTTTTAAAAGGGATCAAAATATGAAGAACAACAAATATGTTTTACAGCAAGTTTTGAGGTTTTTTATTAGGAGTTTAGCATTCATGTATAGTACTCAGATTTACTATAATATTGCCAGAAGACTTGTAAGTGTTTGATCTATACCTTTGTCAAGAAGTAAATTTACAATCTTCCAAGAAGAACAAGAAGTAGCCATCAGAAGAGGCGTGCGCATCTCGTTATCCACACTGTCAATATTTGCTCCCTGTAAATAAGAGAACAATGTGAGCACACAGTGGAGGAAGCATGAGATAAAAATGTAAAACCAATATTAATTGTACAGAAAACTAGTGAAAAGACTCTCATCTGTGGTCTCTAATAGACTAATGCTCTACTATAGCACCATAAAATTTCAAAGTTAAACACCAAAGAATGAAAAGAGCTAAATTATAACATGAGGGCTATTTAATATATATAGGATCCCTTAGTCTATGTATGAAAAGCAAATATTTTTTCAAAGGTTCAAGGTCTACTATAATGCTATTTGAGAGAAGATAACAGCCAATGCATGCCATCTGACCCCTTAGATGCCATTGTCAATAGTGACTGTGGCATCTAAGTGGTTTCAGAGGGGCACTGTCACCAATAGCCACTCCAGCAAAAATGATTTATGGGGTGTAAGTGCGTTTACATTGCAGCTGGGGTTCTAATTAAGGATCTTTGTGTAACTAATGAATAGTATAAATAATAATTCAATCACATTTTATTTTAAAAAATCCCTGTTAAAATTATCTTTTTCCCTGAAAAATTTGTTTTTTTAATAAAAAAGAAAAGAAAAAATATCCACATAATTTGTATCAATGCATCCATAACAACCTAAACTTATCCTGCACATTGCAAGAATTCCTAGGTTTGGTGTATCCATCACACAAAAAGAAAAAAAAAAAAAAACAATAAAAAAGTCTTATGTACGTAGTCCTAAAGGATACCAATAAAAACAAGTTGCCCACAAAAATAAAGGGTTTTTATTGTAGTAAAGTAGAAAGTAGTAAGTAGTAAAGCTTAAAATGTATATAAATTTGGTATTACTGTAACTTTACTGACCTAAAGAATATAGTTATACTGTTATTTACGACACACAAAATTTTTGTTTTTCAGTCCCCTACAGAACAAGCTAATAAAAGTTAACGAATTAGAAAAACAAACCCTCTTTGACTTGAAGCAGTGCTTTAGTAATCAACTCCATCCACAACACAGTGGAGCTGTGTAGTTCTGGTTCCTATTTCCAGTGCCGGAGCTATGGCAGAACAGCTTTTATCAGAGGAGGTGCCAGGAGTTGGAACCCTGCCTATCTGATTTTGATGCGATATCCTAAGGCCCCTTTCACACGGGTGAGTATTCCGCGCGGATGCGATGCGTGAGGTGAACGCATTGCACCCGCACTGAATACCGACCCATTCATTTCTATGGGGCTGTTCACATGAGCGGTGATTTTCACGCATCACTTGTGCGTTGCGTGAAAATCGCAATGTGCTCTATATTCTGCGTTTTTCACGCAACGCAGGGCCCATAGAAGTGAATGGGGTTGCATGAAAATCGCAAGCATCCGCAAGCAAGTGCGGATGCGGTGCGAATTTCGCGCATGGTTGCTAGGTGACAGTCTATTCACTGTATTATTTTCCCTTATAACATGGTTATAAGGGAAAATAATAGCATTCTGAATACAGAATGCTTAGTAGGTGATCAATTGAGGGTTAAAAAAAAATAAAAAAAATAAACTCACCTTCTCCTCTTGTTCGCGTAGTTCCTGGTCTCTTCTTTACTTCTTTAATGATGAACTACCGGCTAGGACCTGTGGTGACGTCAGATCACATGCTCCAATCACATGGTCCATCACCACGGTGATGGACCATGTGTTTGGAGCATGTGATCTGACGTCACCAAAGGTCCTTTAGCCCACAGCTCATCATTAAAGAAGTAAAGAAGAGACCGGGAACTACGCGAACAAGAGGAGAAGGTGAGTTAATTTTTAATTTTTTTTTAACCTATTGATCACCTACTAAGCATTCTGTATTCAGAATGCTATTATTTTCCCTTATAACCATGCTATAAGGGAAAATAATAACATCTACACAACACCTAACCCAAGCCCGAACTTCTGTGAAGAAGTTCGGGTTTGGGTACCAAACATGCGTGATTTTTCTCACGCGAGTGCAAAACGCATTACAATGTTTTGCACTCGCGCGGAAAAATCGCGGGTGTTCCCGCAACGCACCCGCACATTTTCCCGCAACGCCCGTGTGAAAGAGGCCTAAGGATAGGGCGTCAATATAAATGTCCCATCAATATAAAAGTAATCTGTATATACTGCTCTAAAAGCCAGATTAAACATGTAGCTTTTTCAGGGTCTGTTCAGGGAAAAACTAATGGTTTTGCACGCAAGTTTGCATTCAATATTTTTTCCACATGGATGCAATTAGTTTTTGATTCATTTTTTACACATGCGAAGTAAAATGGATTGCATCCGGATGCCTTCCATTTTTCACACAAGCCCCATTAATTTCTATGGAGCCAGGGTTGTGTGAAAAACACACAATATAGAACATGCTATGATTTTTCCTGAACGCAGAGTGAATGGCTATGTGCACAGACTGATTTCATTAAGTGGGTCAGTATTCAGTCAGAATGCTACACGTTCACAACACGCATCACATCCAGAGGTAAAACGCTCTCATGAGGACAGGGGCAAACTGGGAACTTAAAGTGACCCTGGAAAAAATACTAAAAGTGGCCCCGTTTTAATCCCCTCGAAATTGATGAAAGGCAGGGCCAGCAATACCATATCGTGGCACATTATACCACCCCAACAGAGGCAAATATCACAGTCCATCACAAAATACATCCCCAAAAACTTCTAATGGCCGGCCGTGAGGAGGGCCCAGGTGGCCTCCTTGGCATCGGCCCATGGTGAGATTTCCCTGTAAGGTCTATGGCCAATCCGCCCCTGCAAGTGGAAGAGGCCTTAGGGTCCAGGCACAAGCCTTCACCATGCACGGAGTGGTCCTTTATATGGACTTGTCAGCATGCTGTGTAATGCCAAACAGAGCCTGTTTGAGGCACTAAATATGCACTAGCCACAGAAGGAATTCTCCTTGGGTAAAAAAAAAATGCCACCTGACAAACAAAAACTCCTCTTGTGTGTTCTGTGTTTTATACTTTTCAAAGATCTTCAGCTAACATCTGCAGCTGGCAATTTACCTAAAAAATGCACCAAAAACACAGGTAGAAAAAAGTCAAGTGTCTACTAAAAGTTGCAGAACACCTCTACTAAAAATCACATGTAAAGGCAACCTTAAGATGACTCAGAGAACAGTACTTACATGGTGAGTCTTAATAAAGGGAATCCTCTATAATAATAAAAAATAAATAAATAGTGGTGCTAGGTGGACACTGGGCAAAAAAAAAACCTTATTTTTAAAGGTTTGTAAATATTTTTTGTATTAATCTCTGTCCTCTGTTTCTATAGCTACCATGTATATATGTATATGTAAAATGGAGTAGTTTGAATTTGGACCAGTTACTAGCTGTCACGACGGACGTGCACTCAGAATAAACGATAACACACCAACCAGGCTCTGGACGAGAAACAGGGGAAGGGTCACCTCCTAGTTCATCCCTGACCTCTTTCCCTGCGCTGCTCAGCCCACAGGCAGACCTTGAAGGGAGGTGTGCTGTGTCCTCCAGCCTGGACTGACAAAACCCTGAACTCCCTGAGATGGTGAAGTGGGAGGATAGGAGCAGCCTGCTCGCACAGAACCTGGATGGGCTAGATGACACAAACAACCAAGCTAGAAATGCCACTTATCTCTGAGAGCAGGAACTGACAGCCAACCTTCCCTCCAAACTTCCCAGACCAGAATGATCAGTATAATCCGCTCAGACCACTTAGCTGGAGGCCATTTAAACTAATGACTCCACCCAGTGCACCTGATGAGAGGCGAATCCAGCACGACACCAAAACAAATACTAAACTCGTGCTGCTATCCTGGCCGACCTTCGCACATCGTCAGAGTGGGGCATGACACTAGCTATAGGAAGAAGTAAGTGGTAGATGGAAAGATAGATAGATAGACAGATAATCTAGTAATCTATTCAGCTATTAGTTTACCTTCATATAATGGCATTGTTGATCAATCATTCACTGGCCAAATGATGAGGCAGTGTTGTAGGCAGGTCCAAACTGACAGAAGGTGGGGAATCAGAAGTAGGCAGGGAGAACAAAAGTAGGCGGTGCCAGCAATACCGTAGTGCAGCACAAAATACCGACCCAGCAAAACCAAATACCACAGTGCGGCATAAACTACTACTGTATAAGCATCCTGAGGATGGACATACAGTTGATTTCAGGAGGGCACTTGCGGGCACCAGCCAGGTGCGTTAATTAATGCTGAGAGCATTAGATTGCTATGTACCAGCCCAGCGGCCACGAGAAGAGCTCAGGTGGCCCCCTGGACATACTCCCATGGAGAGTTCTCCATGTAGGGTCTATGGTCAGTCCACCCCTGATCATAAGTGTTGTTTTGTGGTTCTCAGAAGGGAACAATAAACTTGCACGTTTCATTATTTGGACTTTGAGAACTACCAAACAACCCTCCCCCAAGGAGTGAAATTTGATTTGAAATGAATGGCCCTTTGTTAGGTAATATGCTGATGGGAGTGATTCACAAGGGTATTTAGAAACATGATTTTAATTTCCTCGCCATATTATTTAGTAATGTTTTCTGTGCCATTAGTTTTATCGATTGCGACCAGACATATTGCTCTAACTAGCCATGATTACTAATAGTAGTTTTATTACAAGTCATTATTGATTAAGTGCTTAGTTTATTGTAGAAAATTGACAAAAATATTGCAACAGAAATCATAAAACATTTTATCTGTTTATACAGTTAATTGAAAATGTAGTTACCATTGATAATAAATACTCTGCCAGGTCCACATGATCAAATAGGCACGATCTGTGGAGGAAAAACAGCACCAAGATGGTAAATGCAAGAACAAAAAGCAATAGTTAAATGGTTAATAAAAGCAAACATGATTATAGCCTTTAAACTATGAACTTTTTTTTAAATATAAAATGAACATTATGCATTCACTCTACTCATTTCTACACACATAAGTAAAGAAAGCTAAAATTCTAACACTTCTAGGTAAAAAAGCAAATAAATTATTTTGTATTATTTTTTCCTTCCCTTTTCTAAGGGAGATACCGCATGCTGGGTATTTTCTCCGTCCAAAGTTCCGGAACACTTGCTTAAATGCCAGATCCGGCATTATTTTCCATTGAAATGCAGTAATGCCAGATCCGGCCCCAGGTGTTCCGGAAAAACGGATTCGGTTTTGCAGTCTGCGCATGCACAGACCTTTAAAATGTGAAAAAGATAAATACCAGATCCATTTTTCCAGATGACAAGCAGAGAGACGGATCCGGTAATGCAATGCATTTGTGAGACCGATCCGCATCCGGATTCGTCTACAAATGGTATCCGTTTGCATACAGATTGCCGGATCCGGCAGGCAGTTCTGGCAATGGAACTGCCTGCCGGAATCCAACAACGCAAGTGTGAAAGTACCCTTAATCCCAATGAGAATCTTTGACAAGACTTGAAAATTGCTGACTGACGCTCTCCATCCAGTCTGACTGAGCTTGAGCTATTTTGCAAAGAAGAATGGGAAACATTTCAGCCTCTAAATGTGCAAAACTGCTAGAGACATACGCCAAAAGGCTTGCAACTGTAATTGCAGCTAAAGGTGTTCTTACCAAGTATTGACACGTTCCAGAATTGTATTTATAACTTAAAATGTATTTATTTATAACTATAAATTTTATTATAACTTCACACACACTTGCTACTTTGTGTTGGTCTCTCACATAAAATCCCAATAAAATACAATACATTTTGTGGGTGTAACGTAAAAAAAAATGTGAAAAGGTTCAAGGGGTATGAATACTTTTTCAAGGCACTGTAGTTCTCTAACTTTGTAAAATTAAATAAAGACTGCATTCAAATTTATTCCCCTGAGACCTGATCTTGGGTTTTACAGCTGACAGCAGATCATCCTGGATTCGGAAAGAATGTACAGAAGTAGAAAGGCTGAAATTGTCACATAAAAGGAATCTGCTACCATCAAAATGCAGTGCCATATGTCAAGTGGGCGGCCCTATCAGTGATTGACAGCTAAATCTGCATGACTATGCATACAGGGAAGGCTGTCAGTCACTGAACAGGTCCACCCACAGAACTCCTAAGCATAAAAAGAGCAGATATTTAAATGTATAAATTACAAGTTATATTGAATCTTTTCCCATTAAAGCTCCTCCTGCGCTATAACATGCTACCTGAAGATTGCACTGCATTTTCATGGTGACAAGTTCCCTTTAAAATGGATCGGACAGGTCCAATTTGACCTATCTGAGGGCAGCATAGATCAGAGGGATGCATTTCAAACAGGACTTTGCCTGTACTTCATTTTGTTGCACAAAATAAATGTATAGCCTTTATATTCCGGCCCCAAAACCACAAATCAACCACTGCTTGGCTGAGTGCAAACAAAAGATATACGTTTCTCAGATATACAAGTGGCTTATTACCAACCACTAGAACAAAATTACATTGACGTGTTTCACCTCACAAGAACAAATGTCCACTTTGAGGCTCACAATCACAGTAACAGCCTCCCCAGACAGGTTCTCACTCCTCAGATGGCTATCTCTCCCTACAGCACTCTTTACATCTTGCCGGGAAGAGAATGAAAGGCCCCATTACCAACTTGCCTATCATTCCATAAAAATCCAGGCCTAAAAACAGGACTTACCAAAGTCCTTAGTAAACTATTGTTTCCTAGGGATACTCAGCGTTCCTGGAATCCATATATCTCATCCAGATTTCTCTGGAAGAGATACTGTACATACTTCCTGGAGCCTAGTATACATATGAGAGGAATCTTGGGGAAATATAATGATTTTTCCCATCACTGTCTCACAATATATAAAATTAGCTCAAGCAGGGAAGCATTAAAGACCTGACAGATCTACTTCAAGTATGTATTTGTGCATTGAGCTGCACTTCTACAGAGATACTGTACATAGCTGAGAGTTGCTTTAACCCCTTAAGCCCTATTTCACCCTAAGGACCAAGCAATTTTTTGCAAATCTGACCAGTGTCACTTTAAGTGCTGATAACTTTAAAACGCTTTGACTTATCCAGGCCATTCTGAGATTGTTTTGTCGTCACATATTGTACTTCATGACACTGGTAAAATGAAGTAAAAAAAAATCATTTTTATTTATAAAAAAATACCAAATTTACCCATAATTTGTAAAAAATTGCAAATTTCCAAGTTTCAATTTCTCTACTTCTATAATACATAGTAATACTTCCAAAAATAGTTATTACTTTACATTCCCCATATGTCTATTTTTTGGGGAAGTTACAAGGCTTAGAAGTTTAGAAGCAAATCTTGAAATTTTTCAGAAATTTTCAAAAACCCAATTTTTAGCGACCAGTTCAGGTCTGAAGTCACTTTGCGAGGCTTAAAAAATAGAAAACACCCAAAAATGACCCCATTCTAGAAACTACACCCTCAAGGTATTCAAAACTGATTTTACAAACTTTGTTAACCCTATAGGTGTTCCACAAGAATTAATGGAAAATAGAGATACAATTTCAAAATTTCACTTTTTTGGCAGATTTTCCATTTTAATAATTTTTTTCCAGTTACAAAGCAAGGGTTAACAGCCAAACCAAACTCAATATTTATGGCCCTGATTCTGTAGCTTACAGAAACACCCCATATATGGTCGTAAAACGCTGTACGGGCACACGGCAGGGCGCAGAAGGAAAGGAATGCCATACGGTTTTTGGAAGGCAGGTTTTGCTGGACTGTTTTTTTTTTACACCATGTCCCATTTGAAGCCCCCTGATGCACCCCTAGAGTAAAAACTTCATAAAAGTGACCCCATCTAAGAAACTACACCCCTCAAGGCATTCAAAACTGATTTTACAAATGTCGTTAACCCTTTAGGTGTTCCACAAGAATTAATGGAAAATAGAGATACAATTTCAAAATTTCACTTTTTTGGCAGATTTTCCATTTTAATAATTTTTTTCCGGTTACAAAGCAAGGGTTAACAGCCAAACCAAACTCAATATTTACTGCCCTGATTCTGTAGTTAACAGAAACACCCCATATGTGGTCGTAAACCGCTGTACGGGCACACGGCAGGGTGCAGAAGGAAAGGAATGCCATACGGTTTTTGGAAGGCAGGTTTTGCTGGACTAAAGATTATGACCAATCTGCCAAAGCAGAGCCTCTTAAAGATGGTGATTATGTATGGCTAAAGAACAACCATCGCACAAGCAAGTTGGATAGTAAGTGGGAAAGAGAACCCTACATCATTTCAGATATCCCAAATCCAGCAACTGATACCTACGAGATCACCAGAGAAAACAAATCACCTCAAATAGTTCATCGCAATTACTTGAAATTATGTAACAAGGAGAAAAATACTCCAAGAGGAATTCTTCCAGATGAGAGTGTTACAGAGGAACATCAACCTCCAATTCAAGTGCCTGAACTACCAGCTAAGTCAGTAGAGCCTATACAAACTGTTGAAAGGCTAATGAAGGAAACAGATCCACTACAATGGTTCCTTACACCCTGGTTAAACATTGCTCTGCCTGCACCAGTCAGTACAGTGGCACATCAGCCAGAGGAACCACCTCAAGAAAAAGTTCCGGAAGTACAAGAAAATCCAGAAGTACCAAGTTCCCCCGAGCCAAGGTTAGAGGAAGAACCCCTACTTCGTAGATCCAGTCGGATTACAAAGGAACAACTACCTGCTCGTTATAGGGAATATTTAATTTCGAATCAATGGAGAGACTTTCCAGATACTCCATTTTAATGTGGATTACAAATTTCACTTTTTGATGAGACTACAGAGCCCGAGTAAGAGACTTCTTGACTCTGATTATTTGCCTTACTCCAAGGACTCTCTACGGTCTTATTTGTTTTGTTGATGCAACGTTCAAGCCTGTGCCCAGAGATGGACTCAAACGCATCTAAGCCTCTGTGTTTGTTCATCATCTTTACATCCCCTATGCTCAGGGAATGGACTCATGCCCTGTGAGCCTCCTGATTGTCACCATGTTCATCATTTTCCCCATTATGGACTATCCTGGTTTTATTGTTCCGCTGTGCCAGCTCAGCACCCCTGTTCATCAATTTTCAGAGAAAAGAGACAATGCCCCTTTTCCACTTGTTTACCACCAATTGTGATGTTTTGCCTGATAATTTAGAATTGTGCCTAACCAATTGCTTTTCAGATCTCAAGAAAAAATATTGATAAGGGTTATGGTACTGTTCTTTATGGCTGCAGGATTGTTATCTTTTGTATTTTTCAGGAGACCTACATCTTCGTGTCGAGGCCGACACAGGTTAAACAAAAGGGGTATGCAGCATCCCACTACCCTCGTGGGTACTGCAAAGTTGTTGTATTGTATTTATATGCCTTTTATAGCCTGTTGTTAAACTGCTATATGTCCTTATGCATAATCCCCGCTAACAGGTGTATTAGCATGCATTTACACTGTGCTCACCACTAGGGGGAGATAACACCTCCCATATATAAAGCTTAGCTCAGGCCTAGCCAGTTCAGTCTAGTGAGATCAGGTTTCAGAACTAGTTCCAGTGGCAGTTGAGAGAGACCAGTTGTGCCAACTGCAGCCTGTTATCCTCATTTTCTCAGCTATATCTCAGCCCAGAGCTGAAGCACTAGATTTATTCAGAGACTACTACTGTAAGGAGACCCCCAAAGGGTTATTGGACACCTCTTCTGAGTGCCTTAGGACCTTTGGACTCCACCGTGAAGCATATTTCAGCCTTTGGCGACTTCACAAGCCGGGACCAGGACCATTCCTGAACTCTACTACTAGTAAGGCTACAATTTCCCCTTATCTCATATCTAGAGAGGGACCTACACCTGTCAGCAGAGGACTAGCAGCAGGTTTATCTCTGTACTGAGACTGTTTAATGCATTGGATGAACTGTTATCAAGAGTCATCTCCAGTAAAGTTCAACTTTGAGTTTCACCTTGCTCGCCTCAGACTGGGTTCCTCTATTAATACAACAGTAAATGGTTGTACCTCCATACAAAATGTACTGGCGTCACGATTACAAGGGACCTTGCCACTGGCACATTAATACAGAGCACCAAGGGCACCTCAAACCAACATCTGGCCAGTGTCCCTTACACCAGGGAGTGCCCCAGAGAATCCTTGTGCCATTCTCCTTTTCACTTTTATGCAAGCCTGCCCAGGGACGACATAACCACGAGTAACCAGAACTGTATTTACCTCGGCCCACCTATTGCTCACACCGTGACCTCACACATAATTCCCCTGCAAGGTCTGGCATATATAAGCTAACTAACTAACTAACTAGCTAATGTAATGTGACACAGCAAAGCACAGAGCACAGCAATAACACTGCTGTCTCTCTCAGAACTGCAAACAAATTTAGAAAATGGCTGCTAGGGAGGTTCTTATATAGTAAGGGGTTGGCAACTTTCCTATTGGTTGCTAGGGATGTTGCTAAGCTCAGACAAAGACATTGCAGACTTCTCATTGGCACACATGCAAGAAGCAGGGAGGGATCATGAGTTCAGATTAAATAAAATCTAGAATATTTGTGAATACGAATATGTAGCACTATATTCTAAATATTCGCGAATTCTCGAAGTGCCAATATTCACAATTAAAATTCGCAATTCGAATATTCACGCCCAACATGAATTCTTTAGAAAAAAACTGTGATTCTGGTGGTTGTTGATCACTTCAGCAAGATGTCGCACTTTATAGCATTATCAGGTCTACCTAATGCTAAAACTCTTGCACAAGTGTTTGTCGATAACATTGTGAAGCTACATGGTATTCCCTCTGATGTGATGTCTGATAGGGGAACTCAGTTTGTTTCCAGATTCTGGAAGGCGTTCTGTACTCGCCTGGGGTACAATTGTTCTTCTCTTCGGCCTTTCATCCTCCGTCGAACAGACAGACTGAACGCACTAACCAGAATCTGGAGACTTATTTGAGATGTTTTGTCTCAGAGAATCAGGAGGAGTGGTCTTCATTTTTGTCTTTGGCCGAGTTTGCCATAAATAACCGTAGGCAGTAGTCCACTGATAAGTCGCCATTTTTGGGGGCATATGGGTTCCATTCGCAGTTTGGCACATTTTCTGGCACTGAGACTTCTGGTACACCTGAGGAGGAAAGATTTTCCTCTTCTTTGTTATCTATTTGACGGAAAACTCAAAATAATAAAAAAAAAATTAATAAAAAGGCAACAACTATAAACGTATGGCTGACAAGAGACGTATTAGTGGTCCGGACCTGAGAGTGGGTGATTCTGTGTGGCTGTCCACAAGAAACATTAAGTTGAAGGTACCTTCTTGAAAGGTGGGTCCAAGGTTTATTGGTCCAAATAAGATCTCTGCCATTATTAACCCGTTAGCCTTTCGTCTTGAACTTCCGCAGGCTTTAAAAATTCATAATGTTTTTCACAAATCATTGCTGAAGAGATATGTTGAACCTGTTGAACCGTCCTCCTTGCCTCCCCCTCCTGTCATGGTGGACGGTAATCTTGAATTTCAGATCGCCAGTATAGTGGACTCACAAATTCTCCGTAGATCCCTTCAGTATCTCGTTCACTGGAAGGGTTACAGTCCAGAGGAGAGAATGTGGGTTCCAGTGTCCGACGTTAATGCGTCGCCTTGTGAAAGCCTTTCACAGGGCTCATCCGGATAAGGTCAGTACTGGGTGTCCAGAGGTCACCCGTAGAAGGGGGGGTACTCTCAGGGTCCCTCCCATGACAGAGGTTAGAAGATCTGAGAGACTGGCTGCACGTGAGGTTATCTGACAGCCTCTCTGTTTCCACTTGTTGCAGTGTTGTTGTTGGTAATGACCACACCTCTTGTCTCAGGTGCAGCTTGTGCTCCTCTATTTAGTCTGGACTCACACTTTATACCATGCGGTTGATATTATCTGACATTTTCTATTGAAGATAAGTTTACTTTTCTTTGTATTTTGGTTGTTCCCATTTGCTCGTTGTTTACTAGGCCTCAGGGAGATGCTGGTTCGTTCATCTGGGAAGGAAGCAGTAGTCTCAGACCCTGTCACTACACCTAGGGCTACTCAGTGTTATGAGGGCCTAGGTTTCCAGTGTATAAATATTTCCCACCTTTAGGGTCTATTCAAACAGGAGTCATGGCTAGGTTTACGGTTTCCTAGATGGTTACCCTTTTCCTTTCCCTAGCCCTGAGGCCTAGTTCCTGGTTATTTTCCTTCTGTTGTTATTCTGGTGCTCCTCCCCTCCCCCTTCATCGTGACACACAAACTATTAAGTACAGTTCATGCTGCAAGTGATGTAGGATTAGTAGAGGCACCAATGTGAATGGCACAAATTCATTAGTGATCGCTATGTGTTTGCCTTAAAGGGGTTGTCTCACTTCAGTAAGTTGCATTTATCATGTAGAGGAAGTTAATACAAGACACTTACTAATGTATTGTTATTATCCATATTGCTTCCTTTGCTGGCTGGATTAATTTTTCTATCACATTATAGACTGCTCATTTCCATGGTTACAGACCACCCTGCAATCCATCAGGGGTGGTCGTGCTTGCGCAATATAGGAAAAAGCACCAGCCTATGTGCGCTCCCATGGTTCCTGCCACCAGAGGGGCTGATGCTTTTTCTTATAGTGTGTAAGCACGACCACTACTGATGGATTGCAGGGTGGTCTGTAACCATGGAAAAGAGCAGTGTATAATGTGATGGAAAAATTAATCCAGCCAGCAAAGGAAGCAATATGGATAATAACAATACATTAGTAAGTGGTTTGTATTAACTTCATCTACATGATAAATGCAACTTACTGAAGTGAGACAACCCATTTTAATTATATTATGACCACATTTGTGTCACACTTTTACATTTAGCCATGTATTTATGCGTGTATTGCTATAAAAATCCTTAGTGCTAACCATTGTCCTATTTTGAGTTCTCTTTTAGGGATTACGCTGGAACAATATATTATAATGTCTTGTCTGAGTATTGGAGAGGCATTTACCAAAAACGTTTAATGTCATTAAATTCTGTGCTTTATTACTTGTGGGGCATTATTACTACAGGGGGCACTATAGGGGAAAGTATTACTACTGGTGGCCATTATGGTGGGCTTTATTACTACTAGGGCAACATGGGGGACATTATTACTATTGGCTGCACAGTAGGGGCACTATTACTACTTAGTGTACTGTGGGAGAGAATTATTGCTATTGGTGGGACTTTTGGGAGCACCCTGGCACAGTATCAGCTTAGCATAATTATTTTTGAAGGACACTATGTTTATAGCACTATTACTCTCATTACCACTATTTTCTGGGAGCAATTATTTTGAAGGTAATGTGTGTCAATAGTTATTGAAGGGGGCACTATCTGTGTGGTACTAGCATTAATAGGGGGACTATGTTTCTATCTGCAGTATAGTATTGGGGGTTTCAGGATGGGGGTGTTCAGATGGTTTTATTTGACTCCAATAAAAGCAAAAAATACCAGGCTAAATGTAAAATGGTGCCACAAATATGTACATAAGCAGATAGCATAGCTCTTCAGCAGTGTCCAAACAGGACAATTTACCTTGAAGGGATCACAAAATGCTGCCACTGACCTGTGAGACCTATTGAAAATATGCTTTGAATAAGAGGTATCCTGCTGGGTGAAACCGCAGACATGATTTAGTCTACCTTTATTAGAATATGGAAAATGTTTCTATTTCCAACGTTGCATGTAAATATAAGGTATCTGTTTTAACAGCATGCTAATTTGCTCTCTGTTTCTGCATAATGTTATATGACACACGTTTATGTTGATTTGCCAACAGATTGATCATCTAATTTAATTGTTATGGGGTATATAGCCAGTATTTTTGCCTGCATCGCACATACTATGAGACAGATTGTATGGATCAAAAAGTAAGCAATATTTTTATAGATGAATATGTCCACTGTTCCAGAATAAAACCTTTGATGTTTTACCTGATTGTCGTTTGGATTGCTGGCTGTTCTTCTGTACAGGTGTGTTACAGCATGCTCAAGCTGCCGTGCACCTATTAAAAAAATACTGTGGCCCTGGTGAGCTGACTTTTTGAGCTGACTGTGTTCCTTTAAAGGTATAGAGATGCATATTTCTGTCCTTAAAGGGCCATTTAACTTAATTAGTAGTTCATAATAACTCGCTGAAGGAAGAAGTTTTACATAGTACTTACCCTCCCACACTCCACCGATGTTGCCATCTCCGCTGTACTGGGGGCTCTTCCGATTGTGTCTCAACTGGATGTCACCGCTTCTTTTCCTGCTCAGTTGCATTATAGCCAAGGCAGCTGAACAGAAAAAGAAGAGTTCACATTCGGTCAGGACCAGGGCGGAAGAGCGCACAGCCTGCGCAAGATCAGGGACGGGTGAGTACTATGTAAAAGAGCTTAGTTTCACAGGTTATAATGAACTAATAATTAAGGCTACTTTTACACTTGCGTTGTTGTTTTCCATTATTGAGATCCGGCAAAGGTTCTCAATACCGGAAAGAAAACATTTCCGTTTAGTCCTCATGCATTCTGAATAGAAAGAGATCCATTCAAGATGGATCAGGATGTCTTCCGTTTCGGCAGCATTTCGTTTTGTGACCGGACATAAAACCGCTGCAAGCTGAGGTTTTGTTTCTGGTCATAAAAACGGAAAAAATGGATCCAGTACTGAAAACAATGAAATTCAATGGTGAAGAATCTGGTTTTTTTATGGAGCCTAAAAAAACGGATCCACCACCCCTTGACTTTCAATGTATTTAGTGAAGGATCCGTTTATTTTCATTTTGATTTCACACAACCGCATCCTAACGGAACGGATGCATCCTGATGTGCAAAATTAAAAAGGATCCATTTAATTCTGGTATTGAAATCCTCTGCCGGATCTCAATACCGGAATTAACAACGCAAGTGTGAAAGTGGCCTAAGTGAAATCACCATAGAATTTCTTTAAAGGGCTTCTGTCACCCCACTAAAGTGATTATTTTTTTTTGGGCTAGTTAAATTAGTTATATTGCGATATATGAAAATATAATGGTGTTACTTACTTTGATCCAGCAGTTTCTTCCAAAAACGAAGTTTTATAATATGTAAATTAGGTCTCTACCAGCAAGTAGGGCGTCTACTTGCTGGTAGATGCTGCAGAAAACCGCCCCATCGTCGTGTTGATTGACAGGGCCAGCCAGGATCTCCTCCTCCGGCTGGCCCTGTCGGCATTTCAAAAATCGCGCGCCTGTGTTCATTCGGCGCAGGCGCTCTGAGATGAGGAGGCTCGTCTCCTCAGCACTCCCTCAGTGCGCCTGCGCCGATGACGTCTTCTATTTCGGTGATGTCATCGGCGCAGGCGCACTAAGGGAGTTCTGAGGAGACGAGCCTCCTCATCTCAGAGCGCCTGAAACGAATCAACACAGGCGCGCGATTTTTGAAATGCCGACAGGGCTGGCCGGAGGAGGAGATCCCGGCTGGCCCTGTCAATCAACAAGAGGAGGGGGCGGTTTTCTGCAGCAGCTACCAGCAAGTAGCCGCCCTACTTGCTGGTAGAGACCTAATTTACATATTATAAAACTTCGTTTTTGGAAGAAACTGCTGGATCAAAGTAAGTAACACCATTATATTTTCATATATCGCAATATAACTAATTTAACTAGCCCAAAAAAAAAAAATCACTTTAGTGGGGTGACAGAAGCCCTTTAACATTCCGTGGGATGGTTTCATATTAATGTAATCTCGAAGCACGATGTGAATTATTAGTGCAATCACCATTCTCTGTAAAGATCTATGCTACAGCAGTGGTTCTCAGCTTTAGGCCTCATGCACACGACCATGCCGTTTTTTGCGGTCCACAAACCGCGGATCCGCAAAAAACGGAAGCCGCCCGTGTGCCTTCTGCAATTTGCGGAACGGAACGGGCGTCCCATTGTAGACATGCCTATTCTTGTCCGCAAAACGGACAAGAATAGGACGTGCTATATTTTTTTTGCAAGGCCTCGGAACGGAGCAACGGATGCGGACAGCACACAGAGTGCTGTCAGCATCTTTTGCGGCCCCATTGAAGTGAATGGATCCGCACCCGAGCCACAAAAACTGCGGCTCGGATGCGGACCCGAAAAACGGTCATGTGCATGAGGCCTTAGTCCTTAGGATAGTTATAGTTAATGGGGCCGGCGGGCATTCAGGCAGCAACTGGCAACGTCGGATCCAGCAGGCTGTTCCTGAGCAGAACAGCCTGCCAGATCTCTAAATGCGAGTGTGAAACTAGCCTTAGGTATAACCTAAGGATCATGATTTGAGAATATCCCATATATACCTGTCGTAGGTCCCAGTGCATTGACAAGAACTATATCACCTGCTGAATACTAAGGAGATCCTGAAAATATGACATGCTGGGGATTGAAAGGAGGAAGATGGGGGGGGGGGGGGGGGGTGTCAAGAGGACTGGGGCAGAGAAACACTTCTATGTAACACCAGTGCATGTGCATGTGATATACCTTACATATCTGCCAGGTGAAAGAGATAGCTGTTCCCCCCCCCATATGATTGTATGTGTCCTCAATATGCAGAGAGGACTAATCCGCTGCCAGATGCTTCTTGTGGTGGCTTATCTGCTATGAGAACAAAGGATCGGTCATGTTGAGATTTCTCTGACCCTTCTTTCCTCTAACATTTTAACCGGGTGAGTTGCGACACCACAATACACATTAGATGGCTAGCCATTCATTTTGTCACATTTGGCTGGTGTTAATCTAATGTGTATGGACAGCGTATCTGTGGGTGTTTGTCCACAGAGATATCAGGTAGGAAGTGGGAACGGGTGAGTCAGTCTTCCTTTGTCATGTAATCCTCTATGACAAATATTATTTATGATCAGTTGTACTGTAAATGACATTTTTAAACAGGTAAATGCTAGTAATCTATAAAATGCCAGACAACAATAAAAACTCACTCCTTAATGGTAAATAAGAGAATACTAAATGTAACAAATCATTACAGTATATGTACTGCTAAAACTGCAAAGCTTAACCCCTTCCAGATACAGTAATGTTTCACCTTCCTCACGGCCTATTTTTGCAAACCTGATGTGTCAATTTATGTGTTAATAACTTTGAAATGTTTTTACGTATCCAACAATTTTGAGACTATTTTCTTGTAGGGTTGTTGCGGGTATCGAAATTTCGATACCCAATCGATACTTTTGTCCCGGTATCGATACGATACCGGGATTTCCGTTTTTTCGATACTGGGCTGCGCTTCTGCGCAGTCTAGTATCTCTGAACATGAGCGCGCTGCTATCGGCGCGCTCATGTTCTCTCTCAGCAGCACGGGGAGAAGGAAGCTGTCCTCCCTCCCCCTGTGCTGCTGCCGCTGCCACCAATGAGAAGAGAGGGGCGGAGGAGGGGCGGCAATGAGAAGAGAGGGGCGGAGGAGGGGCGGCAATGAGAAGGGAGGGGGTGGAGGAGGGGCGGCAATGAGAAGAGAGGGGCGGAGGAGGGGCGGGCGCACTGCGCCACCAATGATAGGATTACTATCGGAGCGATGGGAGGAGACATCAGCTTCACTAGTGGGCGTTCCTTTTCCCTGCGCTGCGATTGGACAGCGCTACAGCCAGGGAGAAGGAACGCCCACTAGTGAAGCTGATGTCTCCTCCCATCGCTCCGATAGTAATCAGCAGCATGTGGAGCAGGAGAGAAGACAGTAATGGGGCACTGCGGGCGAACGGAGCGGCGCCCAGGACTAAATGGTGAGTGCTGAGACATCGCTGGGCGCCGCTCTGTGTGGCCTAATAGTGAAAGTCTGGACTCATATACAGTAGTCAGTCTTTAACACATACAGGAGGCGGGTGCCGGCAGCAGAATCGCATTGCCGGCACCCTGCCCCTGACAGGGAGCTGCGATCAGCGGCAGTTAACTGCCGCTGATCTGCTAGTACCCGCCTCCTGTATAAAGGGGTAAAATCATTGGTGGTGCAGTGTGCCCCCCCCCTCAATCCCCCCATCCCATTAAAATCATTGGTGGCACAGTGCGCCGGCCCCTCTCAACCCTCCAGTATTAAAATCATTGGTGGCAGTGGCCACAGGGACCTCTCCACTCCCCCTCATTGGTGGTGCAGTGGCAGCTTTTGATCGGAGCCCCAGCTGTGTAAGCCTGGGGCTCCGATCGGTTACCATGGCAGCCAGGAAGCCCTGGTTGCCATGGTAACATCCCTGATGCTGTGTGCACAAAGCACAGAGCAGCAGGGACAGTGTGGAGTCCTATTCACCCTGATAGAGATCTATCAGGGTGAATAGGAAAAGGGATGAAAGATCCCAGGTTCTAGCCCCTAAGGGGGGAAATAGTTATTAAATAAAAAGTGAAAAAAAAAAAAACACTAAAATATGAAGTATAAATCACCCCCCTTTTCCCAATTTCACATATAAAATATATAAATAAACATATTACATCGCCACGTCAGAAAAGTCCAAACTATTAAAATATAAAAAAAAAAACTAGGTGGTGAATGCCGGAACAGAAAAAATAAAATAAAAACAGCGCGATTCGCCATTTTTAAAAATGAGGAATGCACGTGGCTTTTTTTGTTTATTTTTTTCGCGTGGTATCGAATGGTATCGAGTATCGCAATACTTTTTCATGGTATCGAAACCGAATCAAAAATTTGGTATCGCAACAACTCTATTTTCTTGTGACATATTGTACTTCATGGTAGTGGTTAATTTGAGTCTGAGTTTTAAATTTATTTATTTTAAAAAATCAAAAATTTTCAGAAAATTAGAAAAAAATCTGCTATTTTTTTTAAATTAGATTTTCTCTGCTTCTAAGGGCTCATGCACACGAACATATTTTTTTATTCACTTCAAAGGGGGCGCAAAAGATGCAGACACTGTGTGCTGTTGCTATCCATGTGTCCAGAATGGGTGTTTGAAGGGCAGATTTTGCTGGAATGGTTTTTGGGCATCATGTTGCATTTGAAGAGACCCTGAGGTACCCCGACAGTGAAAACCCCTAAAAATTGAAAAACTGAAAAGCCAGCTCTCTATTTATTATAATGTGTTTCCTGATTGTAGAAACCATACAAGTGGCCTAAAACTGTTGTTTGGATATGCAACACAAATTCTAAGTAAAAATGCACATTTGAGTTCTAATTTGGTCATTTACACAGTATTGGCTGACCATTGAAGAAGCTCTGATGTGAAATTAAAAAAGAACTGATCCTGTCTTACAAATTACACCCTAGTATTTTTTTTTTTAGGAGAGTATTGACACCCCACACGAGTTTCATAAATTTTCAAAAAACACTTGGCCGTGAAAATCCAAAATTTGCTACCAATTTTTACTTGAATACGGCAACATCCCATATGTGGTTGTAACCTGCTATATGGGCATACCGCAGGGCTCATTCAAGGGAAGGGGTGTCACTTTGGCTTTTGGAGGGCAGATTTAGCTGGAATGCTTTTCAGGTGCCACGTTTCATTTGAAGATATCTTTAGGTACTCCTACAGTGAAATCCACCAAGGAGCAGCCCCATTTTTAAAGTACACCCCCAAGAAATGTATTGAGGGGTGTAGTGAGCATTTTGACAACATAGTTATATATGGAGTATATAAGTGTAGTGCCCTGGAGCAAAGAGTACTTTGACATTTGGACATTTTTGGACATTTGCCTATTTCCCCTATGCAGAGTTAAAACTTCTTACTTTATTTCACCTAAAAGGGTTAACTTGCACTGTTTAATACTGTGTAACTGCATTTTATATATATATATATATATATATGTTGTGATATATATCCTGTTTATTATCACTGTATTTACATGGCTCTGTGGAAAGGGTTAATGAATACTGAGAGACTGTTAGGGCTTTGATTGAGAAGCTGGTAATTTTCCACAGGTGCCATAGGGTTTAAAGAAGACCATGTTTTGGAGGGGAAAACCCAGACTTGTTTACCACCATGTTTTGGAGGGAAAAACCCAGGCTTGTTTACCACCAAAAAGCAGACAGATTGACATTTTAAATGTCTGGTTTTAGTTATGTTGTTATGTCTGGAAACTTGTTTTTGTCTGGAAAACCTGCTGTGTCATTACCATTGAGTATCATTGAAGCTCTAATATAAGTCTATACCAGATGGGAAACAATGTATCTGTTTGTGCTGGGTTTCTCCCCTCCACCCCTCCCACTAGAAGGTTCTAGTCTAGAAAAAACTCTATATAAGGAGAGCAGTCAGAGACCCTAGTGTGCTGCAGGTAGGGAACAGTGCTTGGAAGAGGAAACTCTGCCAAACTACTGAGTGACCAGAATAAGACGCTGAGACGAGGATACGCTGCCACCGACCCTGGATCACCAGCCTTTTACCATGGTACAAGCCTTCTGAAGAGAAAGAGGGACAGCTAGCTCAGGCCTTTCCTCAGCATCAAACTCTTCTTCTGCCAGGGAGGAGACTGGAGAAGCCAGCCCAATGCCTCACCTGTATTGTTTTGTACCTGAATTCCTCCAGTAAAGAAGCACCCTGGTTTACTGCAGACCCTGTACTTATTTCCCATTGTGGTGCACCACGCCTTACTATCCCTTCCGGAGAGCAGAAACACGTGGTGACACCTCGACGGTGTCCGGGGGACCCAGCGTAGCGTTGGGGCCACCCCAAACTCGGCCACTGCATAAGGGGTAATAAGGTCATAAAATTTCTGGGCACATAAAGGATAAAATGAATTATCCATGGATATGTGATAACAAGTGTTGAGCGAGTCGAGCTTCTGATCCAAGATCTGAAGTCGATTCACTCAAAACTTTGTTTTGATGCTGTGCAGAGACCCATCAACATGCAGCATTAAAATGTATGGCCTCCAGCGAAGTGAAATTCATTATCACCAAAGTCTTAAGAGAAAACCATAGACCCATGGAGCAAGCGCTCCTGCAGGAAACTAAGAACTGTCACCTGCAAGACTACGCGGCCCAGGCAGCGACCGTCGATGCATAAGTATGCACCTGGTAATTTCTTGTGAACATGTGAAAGGAGCACCGGGAGCCACCTTGGAAGCCGCCAATCCCCTTCGAGGACCCTCCGGAATGACATAAAAGGTGATCCGTATGGCGGAAGGGATCGGAGGCTGCTAAACAGATCTTCAGAGCTCTGACAACGTCCAATGGTATAACTCCATTTCCTTAGGGTGAAGGAGATGGGCACAGTGAGGGAAGGACAATTTCCTCGTTAATATGGAAGACAGAGACCCCGTTCGGAAGAACAGAAGAGACAGGCCAGCGAACCTGGAAGGTTGACCCTATGAAGGTTGAACCTTGACCCTATGAAGAACCAGGAAGAATTCTCTGCAGAGAGCACCGCCAACTCAGACACCCGTCTGATGGAAGTGATAGCGACCAGAAAAAACTACATTCCAGGACAGGAGTCAGAAAAAAACAAAACCTTCCACAAGGTACTCCAGGGAACTTGAGAGCGCATGAAAGATAGAAGGCGACGACGCCTGACTCTGCAGGAACTAAGGGCCAGACAAAGGTCCAACCCTGATTTTAGAACAGGACCGTGAGGGAGAAAAAACTAAGTGGCAGAACATTTCCGCTTCCACAGAAACCCAGGAAGAACCTCCAGGTCCTGAATAGATCCTGGACGATGCAGGCCTGCGGATGACATCCACCGAAAAAAAACCTTCGCATGGAATGGCGGTCTTAATAGCCACGCCGGCAACGAAGAGACCTAAAATACTAAAGGAAGATCAGACTCTGCAAAGGAAGGACATCTCTGAGTAGCAGTGACCAGGACGTCCCCTGGAAGGAGACTAGGTCAGCGTACCATGTGCGACGGCCAATCCCCAGGGCGACTAGGATAATCGGAATACCCTCCGTCCTGATCTTCCGTAGAACTCTGGGTAGGAAGCGGAAGGGGGAAAACGCAAGGAGGGAGAACCCTTACCAAGGGAAAGGGGCGTCCACTCCGCAACCTGCCGGATCTCTGCTCGGGAGAGAAAGGTGGGAAGCTTCCGAGACAGTCTCGAAGCCATCAAGTCCACATGTCTAAAAAATGTTGTGGGCGAGGGCCTGCTGCCGAGCTGACCATCTAAAACATTATGGGCTAGGGCCTGCTGCCGAGCTGACCATCTAAAAATGTTTGTGGGTGAGGGTCTGCTGCCGAGCTGACCATCTAAAAATTTAGGGGTGAGGGTCTGCTGCTGAGCTGACCCTCTAAAACATTATGGTTTAGGGCCTGCTGGTGACCCTCAAAAACATTATGGTTGAGGGCCTACTGGTGACCCTCTAAAACATTATGGGTGAGGACCCGCTGCTGAGCTGACCCTCTAAAATATTAGGAGTGAGGGCAGCCTAATAAGCATGTTGATATGATGGAGGTGGAGAAGGACGAGAAAAGGGAGATTGAACCATATACCCTTTTTAGTGGTGGAAGGGGTGCATGGGAATACAGTTTATTCAATACATCATAAAAGCCACATTTAGAGTGCCTTTATGTTCAGCTGCTTTCCTCTGGTGAAGTAGAGAAGTCAGGGGCAATCCAGGCCTTGTTCATTTTTATTAGAGTTGAGCTAAACTAAGAGAAAGAAATACCAAATACAGCCGCACCTCCAAAAATCAATGATAATTTATTGAAGACACAAAATTTAAGACATAAAATTTAAAACCATGGACAAATGCAACCTATTCCCACTGAAGGGAGAGATTGATGAAAATGAAGCAAACATCATCCAAGAATACCATGAGCAATGTGGTGCTAACATGAAGGAAATACATCCATAAAGCCAAAATAATATACTTATCAGGTAGCACAGTGGTAACACAGGAAGAGAAATAGTAATGATGGGCAACCCTTCAGTGGGACAAGCAGGAAGAAATCCTCACGCGTATAGCTAGTAACCAACTAGCTTCATCAGAGGTCCATGTAAGTCTGAAATGGTGCTTCAGGGTTTTTATACTAACGATAATTAACCTATGAAGAAATAAATCTGTGGTCAAACCTGTTAAGGCAATTAGAGGAGGAGAAGGGCAGGTGGACACATCAAGGTGCGCCGCCTGCCCTTCTCCTCCTCTAATTGCCTTAACAGGTTTGACCACACATTTATTTCTTCATAGGTTAATTATCGTTAGTATAAAAACCCTGAAGCACCATTTCAGACTTACATGGACCTCTGATGAAGCTAGTTGGTTACTAGCGATACGCGTGAGGATTTCTTCCTGCTTGTCCCACTGAAGGGTTGCTCATCATTACTATTTCTCTTCCTGTGTTACCACTGTGCTACCTGATAAGTATATTATTTTGGCTTTATGGATGTATTTCCTTCATGTTAGCACCACATTGCTCATGGTATTCTTGGATGATGTTTGCTTCATTTTCATCAATCTCTCCCTTCAGTGGCAATAGGTTGCATTTGTCCATGGTTTTAAATTTTGTGTCTTCAATAAATTAGCATTGATTTTTGGAGGTGCGGCTGTATTTGGTATTTCTTTCTCTTAGTTTAGCTCATGCTTTTTTCTATACCAGGCCTGCACTCCTTCACTTTACTATTGGTGTGCCCCCAGCAGTTTATTATTACATTTTTATTAGAGTTAACCGGTCAGCATTTTCAGTTGACAGGCGGATGCGCTTATCAGTTATTATGCCCCTAGCAGCACTAAATACACGCTCTGACAAAACGCTGGCGGCGGGGCAGGCCAGCACCTCCAAGGCGTAGAGCGCCAGTTCATGCAACATGTCTAGCTTCGACACCCAAAAATTGTAAGGCACAGAGGGATCACTGAGGACGCTGACACGGTCTGCAATGTACTCCTTCGCCATCTTCCAAAATTTTTCCCTCCTTGTGACACTAGGCCACACATCAGGTTGAGGGTGCTGGCGGGGTGTCATAAAACTGTTCCAGGCCTTGGAGAGTGTTGCCCTGCCTCTTTTGGAAGTGCTGTGTGTTCCCCTCGTCTCCCCCTCCTCGGTTGGTCAAGGAACTACGTACTCTGCCACCAGCGTTGTCAGCTGGAAATTT